>NC_091951.1:27374377-27516877 GCF_031021105.1 Erythrolamprus reginae | reverse complement strand
TCTTCACAAGTGTCGGGAAATTCCCTGACTTTGCAGTGGGACCCACCGACCTCTCAACCTGATGGCTACATCCTCAGCTACGTCCCTCTGACGTCCACTCGACCTGTGAAAGCCATGAAACGTGTAGAGCTGCCCGCAGCCCCTGAGCGTATCACCCTGGAAGACCTGGAGAGCAGAACACGATACCGCATCACCTTGGTTGCCCGTCAGAGTGGTGAGAACAGCCGAGCCACCAGCATTGTTGTCAGCACCACAGGTAGATCACTAGTGTCTTGACTGCCTCAGTCTAGAGAAGTGGTTCTCAACTTTCCTAATGCTGTGACCCTTTACTCATGTTGTGATGACTCCCAACCAGGAGCGGGCTACCATTCCCAGCCCTACCAGAATGGACCGGGAGCATGCCTCCACTTCCCCTCCCTTGCGTGCGTGCGTGTGAGCATGACCTCTGGGGTTTTTACGAAATACCTTCTTCCAGTATTTTTTCAATAATGGCTCATGTCAGCTTTATTTGCAGTGTGTGACCAGAGTAAATGTGAAAAGATTAGTGAAAACTGTTTCTGCCTTCTTTCACTATGGAAGCCTTTCCCCACAATTACACTGTGTTATTTCTCTCAAGGACATCTGAAGTCTTTTATTTTATTTACCTGTCAATGACTATTTCAGCTTCAATTTCAACAACACAAGAGCACGATTGACCTCTCCAGGTTCCTTAGAGGTCAGTAAGGGGCGTGCATAAGTGCCCCAGTGTGCCTTCCGTCCCCTGTCCAATTGTCTCTCCTTATCTCATTTATCTTTTCTTCCTTTCAAATATGTTCACCTATACTTTTATATCTTATCTTCTATTCTTTTCTTTACTTATATTATTACATATCTTTCTCTTCAATGTGTATTATGTATTGGACAAAATAAATAAATAAATGAATAAATGAAAAAATAAATAAATAAATGAATAAATAAATAAATAAATACAAATATTTTTTTCCTTCCTTCAGCAGTAATGATTGCAATGCCTTTTCTTTATTTGAATCTCCTCTACCTAATCCACAGATCTCTGCAAAACAGACGGTGGGAGTTTCCTGGAAGCAATCTATAAAAAGACCGACACTAACTAAGTCTGTTTTTATTGCAGCTTTGGGGAAATTCAGGATTGGCAGCAAGGATAAGTCAACAAGTGGAATTTCGTAGTGGGATGTGCCAGTTCCTATCTAAACCAGTTTACAGTGCATTCAGAAAGCATTCAGAGCCACTTCGTTTTTGTCAATTTTGCTATGCTGCAGCCTGGTAGAATAGAATACAGTAATCCCTCGATTTTCGCGGGAGATGAGACCGCCTGCGAAAGTCGAATTTCCGTGAAGTAGAGATGCGGAAGTAAATACACCATTTTTGGCTATGAACAGTATCACCCGCCATCCCTTAACACTTTAAACCCCTAAATTACCCTTTCCCATTCCCTTAACAACCATTTACTCACCCTTATTACTGGTACTCACCTTTGAATAAAAGACACTTAGTGATTCTGATATTTATAAACATAATTATTTATTAACAATTATTATTATTTTTTGTTATTTATTTGCAAAAATTATTAATTTGGCGATGACGAATGACGTCATCGGGCAGGAAAAACAGTGGTATAGAAAAAAACCGTGAAGTATTTTTTAATTAATATTTTTTGAAAAACCGTGG
Source organism: Erythrolamprus reginae (assembly GCF_031021105.1). NCBI lineage: Eukaryota > Metazoa > Chordata > Lepidosauria > Squamata > Dipsadidae > Erythrolamprus > Erythrolamprus reginae. Next base: position 27,515,191 of record NC_091951.1, on the reverse strand, counting down.
TATAGGCTATTTGCGAAGTTCGAACCCGCAAAAATCGAGGGAACACTGTACAGTAATCCCTCACTACTTCGCGGTTCATCTTTTGCGGATTCACTACTTCACGGGTTTTCAAAGGGGGCTTAAATCCATTAAATCCATTGAAAATTTTAAATCCATTAAAAATTCATAAAATTCTTCTACAGTACTACTGTACTCTATTAAAGAAACTGGTAGGATATCACACGTAGTTCCAGCTGAGAAACATTATAGAATGACTGTTTAATGCAAAGGATGGGTTTTAAAAGTCCAAATAGTCGTTAAATACATTAAACATATATATTTCCTCCACAGAAATTCGTTTTTCACGGGTGGTCTTGGAACGCATCTCCCACGAAAAACGAGGTATTACTGTAGAATTCTTTGTTGGACAAGTGTGATTGGACACACAAGGAATTTGTCATTGATGCATATGCACTCAGTGTACATAAAAGAAAACATACATTCATCAAGAATCATGAGGTACAACACAATGATTATCATAGGGTACAAATAAGCAATCAGGAAACTGTTGTGGTTGGCTCTGGCCCAGCTCCTGCCCCAGGGAATGTGGAGGTAGATGCAGGGGAAACTTCAACATGTCATAGGCCTGTTTTATTGCTGACAGAGTCAGGTAGTTCAGTTTCCTCGGACGAAGAAGAAGGTGGGAGTGACTTGGAAGAGGGGGGCTTGGCACACAGCCCAGGAAGTCAATCTCCATTATCTTCGGTTGATTCAGATGCGGAAGTTTTGGACCCACGCAGGCGCAGAGTTATGCATAGAAGAGACCATGAGGGCATATTACAGGAGATAAGAGAGGCCACCTGTGTTTGGGTGGGGCTCCAGTAATTAGTGCTGCTGATATAAATAGCAGTGTGTGGGTTTGGCCGTTGTGGAAGATTATCTGATCGTTGTGCCTCAGGACTGCCTTGCTGTCTCCGGACTTTGTTGATTTTTCACGACTTTGAAACTAAACCAGAGCAAAGTGTGTGTGTTTCACTTCATGGAAGAAGAACTGTGACGTTTCTTCACAGCTGCAAGCTAAGTATTTAAGGACTGATTAAGGGACTTGTGCAGACTACCAGGTTGTTTTGGGACGAGTGCTCTTTGCAATACAAAAAGAGTGCTTAGTTTATTTTGCATTTTGTGATAAAGAACATTGTTTTGAATTTTCAAACGTGTGTGTGTCTGAAATTTGTACCCTTGAATTTTCGGGAGGCTCCTACCAGAGAGCCCGGCAAAACAGAAACAATCAATATTAATATAAATCATAAGGATACAAGCAACAAGTTACAGAGAATCATAAATGGGAAGAAATGGGTGATAGGAATGATGAGACGACTAATAGTAATGCGACCTTAGTGAATACTTTGACAATGGGGAAGGAGTTATTTGTTTAACAAAATGATAGTGTTCGGGGGAAAACTGTTCTTGTGTATAGTTGTCTTGGTGTGCCGTGATTATACTGTTGTTTTTGTGGGTAGGTGTTGAAACAATTTATGTCCAGGATGCCAGGAGTCCATAAATACTTTTCATCGCTGTTTTTTCTGAGTTCTGAATGCTTTCTGCAGTTTCTAAATGTTGGATGCTTTCTGAATGTACTGTACAGTGGTGGGAAAATTTAAAAGCTAAGTTAAATATTTGTTGTGAGCCATCCCGAGTCCACGGAGAGGGGCAGCACATAAATCTAACTAACTAACTAAATAATAAATAAATAAATAGGGCTCCATACAGGTAGTCCTCGACTTACAACCACAGTTGAGCCCAAAGTTTCTTATTGCTAAACAAGACTTATTGTTAAGTGAATTTTGCCGCATTTGACATCCTTTCTTGCCACCGTTGCTAAGTGAATCACGACTGTTGTTAAGTTAGCAACTAGGTTCTTAAGCGAATCTGTCTTCCCCATTGATTTTGGCTTGTCAAAAGGTCATAAAAATGATCAGATGACCACCGGGACACTGCAACTATCATAAATATGAGTCAGTTGCCAAGCATTTATTTTTCACGTGACTGTGGGAATATTGCAACAGTCGTGTGAAAAATTGTCTCTTTTTTCCCCAGTGTCATTGTAGATTACAGATTGTCACTAAACAAACTGTTGTAAGTCTAGGACTGCCTGTATTTCTAGATGATAGCCATACCGCTCACCTCCATGATTTATTCCCGCTGACTATTTTGCCCATAACCTCCTGCATTTCTGATCCCACCAGCACCAGCTCCAATTCAACCAAGTCAACACTTGACACCACCACCCTCTTCCCATAAAAAGCCAGACACACCCTCTTCTGAGCCTGAAAGGAAGAAACCAGGCACTACTAAACCACATCCAGGTCGCCGCCCTGCCAATACCACCTTACTGACTAAGGAGAACTTCCTGAAGAGAATGACCCAGAATATCTCATCCAAACTGTCCCCATACAACGGGACTCTCCTTGAGCGGCTCGAGAGCTACCTCCGAGCCACCCATTTCCCTCTCCGAGGCAACCAGACCATCCAGAGTGTGGCCAGGGACATCTATTTCTACCTCAAACGGACGAAGCCCATCGAATTTCAAGACCGGGTTGAAGAACGTCTTGTCCAAGAAACCAGCCACTTGCCTCCAAAAAGGGAATTCCCAATATCCGAAGCAGAGAGTGCCTACTCAGATGGATACCTCCGCCCAGACCATGCCAAGCCAACGGTGGTGACCAGCTCCCCAGACCACATTGAGGTGTCCTTGGACAGCGTGAGGGGGATCTCTGACCATGTGGTCATCCGCTACCGAAACATGGTGACTGGAGAAAGAAAGGAGTTAGTGGTCCCTGGGAATGCTTCTACAGCGACCATCACTGGATTGTCACCTGGGACAACCTACTTGATGGAAATTCATGGCGTCATGAAAGGACATTCCTCTAAGTCATACTCCTTTATAACGGCCACAGGTACCAGGGTTGGTAGGGCAGCCGTCCATTACGGCAGTTTTCTCTGTCCTTTTGCCTATAATAGTCGCATCACATGTCTCGTTTGTGTTGTTGCAAAGTCAAGCTTCTGCGGCGCCCACACATGGCCAAATATGTAATCACACGTTGCTTTCACGTCCTCCACAAAGTTGCTTGGATGGTAGGCTGCTGGCTATTTTCCTCCCTTAAAAGAAAGTCCTTCTTCTTTGCCATATTGCTTTCACGCAGATGTCGCCACCTCCACCAGCTAATTTCTTCTCCAAACCAAAATGCGCCTTTACTTGCTGGTCCAAAATTTGTTTGATCTGTTTTGATTTTGCTACGCGACACTTTTTATAGCCAAAGTTCTTCCCATCCATCTTTTCTATGTTGTCCAGAGTTCCTATGACGTCTACTTGCAAACTATGGGATGTTTTCCGATGTTTCAATCACACAAGGAAATATTTTATTACAATTGTGGATGATAACACATATAAAGAGCTTAGAGAACACAGAGAGGTGATTGAAATATAGTGCGTTGTTTCTTAATAATTTAAAATCTGACTTTCTTTTGAAGAAATTCCCATTTTATCCTTACAGTCATCCCGAGAAAGAACAATATCTCCAATATCACCTCACAACAGCCTCTGTCTCTCCATAAAAGTAGCCCGAAAGGTTTTACACAATTTGGTAAAACATTTCTCAATATGTTGGCTCAAATAGATGCAAGCGAAAGGCAGGGTTTGTCAAAACTGAAGAGATCAAAATCAGACCATCAAAACATTCACTTGTGGATGGTTGAAACCACGCTGAAAATTATCTTTGGGTATTGTTCTGATGCTGACGTTCTCCTATCTCCTATTATTTGAATTTTTAACACGCCGCTCGCTTTCTTTTCAGCCACAGTCAGTTACTGATAGTTGTTCAAGTGAAGTCTTTTTTGTGTTTAATCACTTTACTCTTCCAGGCTTCCGGTTCTTGCCTTAATGTTGCATTTATGTGGCTGAAAACTTTATTTACAGCTTCCGTTCCAGCAATGTTGGCTTTCCATGTCAAGCCAGTTTATTTCATCGCTCTGCTATTGTTGCTGCTGTTACTGTTGCCGCCACCTTCGCACCTCCAAACCACAACCTCCAAGTATCTGTCTTGCCGTTTAGCTGGGATTTCTAGATTTTTTTTTATTTTCCGAAATGAAGGGAAGATGTTCTAAAAACTTTACTTGTTCCTCGGGCAATAGCGGGAAGATCAGTTCTGATACATGTCTGGCTAGCATACCTCTCTGTTGAACTAAACATTAGTTAGGCCTGATTCCCACAATACTGCCAGGTAGCTTCTACCTCCCACTATTTGAAAACAAGCCCTTGATGTAGCTGGTTCAGCGAACCATCCCAGAGAGTCTACGGAGAAGGGCGGCATACAAATCCAATAAATAAATAAATAAATAAAATGGATAGCAGATAGTCTGCTAACATAATAGAATCTGCCTATCACGGTTGTCATTTGTGACAGTTCTAAAGAGGGTCAGTCACATGACAAACTTCATGTACACCGGACCAGATTACCTCAGGGACCGCCTTCTGCTGCACGAATCCCAGAGACCAGTTAGGTCCCACAGAGTGGGTCTCTTCCGGGTCCCGTCAACCAAACATTGTCGTTTGTCGAGACCCAGAGGAAGAGCCTTCCCTGTGGCGGCCCCGGCCCTCTGGAACCAACTCCCCCCAGAGATTAGAATTGCCCCCTCCCTCCTTGCCTTTCGTAAGCTGCTTAAAACCCACCTCTGCCGCCAGGCATGGGGAAATTGAGATACTTTTCCCCCTAGGCCTTTAAAATTTTATGCATGGTATGTCTGTATGTATGATTGGTTTTTATATAATGGGTTTTAACTGTTTTTAGTATTGGATTATACTGTTTTGTTACTGTTGTTAGCCACCCCGAGTCTGCGGAGAGGGGTGGCATACAAATCCAATAAATAAAATAAAATAAAATAAAATAAAATAAAATAAAATAAAATAAAATAAAATAAAATAAAATAAAATAAAATAAAATAAAATAAAATAAAATAAAATAAAATAAAATAAAATAAAATAAAATAAAATAAAATAAAATAAAATAAAATAAATAAATAAATAAAATAAAATAAAATAAAATAAAATAAAATAAAATAAAATAAAATAAAATAAAATAAAATAAAATAAAATAAAATAAAATAAAATTAGATTTTACTACCATTTGTGAGGTGATCGCTAATTGAACATTGGGTGCAGTTTTGCCAAATTTGGAAATAAAATGTCACATTTGAGCAAAACCGGTGTAAAATAGGGTAATGTGACTTTGGAATGCTGCTAATAGCTGTAAATAAGACCTGGTTGCCAAGCAACCGAGGCTCTGTCATGTGACTGAGGGGGGTGACCGTTGGAACTTTGAATCTAGGTTTTAAGTACCCATGTCCTTGTGCCCATGTCCTTATGTCCATGTGCCGCCTCTATGTTGGTTGAGGCAGGCAGGACTCCCTTGAGTACCACTTGTTGGGGGTCAAGGGAAAGGGAGGGTCTTACCTTCTCTTTCTGCTCAAGATCCTTATGTACAATTGGTGGGCCACTGTGTGACACAGAATGCTGGACTCGATGGGCTTTGGCCTGATTCAGCATGGCTCTTCTTAGGTTCTTATTTTCCTATGTTTGTTTGTTTGTTTATTAATAGATTTGTATGCCGCCCCTATCCGAAGACTCGGGGCGGCCTACAACAGTAATAAAAACAATATAGTAGTGGAACAAATCTAATATTAAAAACCATATAAAACCCTATCATTATTTTAAAAACCAAACAGCACATTCATACCAAACATAGAACAAAGTATTAAAAAGCCTGGTGGAAAGGTGTCTCAACTCCCCCATGCCTGGCGGTATAAGTGAGTCTTAAGTACTTTATGAAAGACAAGGAGGGTGGGGGCAGTTCTAATCTCCGGGGGGAGTTGGTTCCAGAGGGCCGGGGTCGCCACAGAGAAGGCTCTTCTCCTGGGGCCCGCCAAACGACATTGTTTAGTCGACGGGACCCGGAGAAGGCCAACTCTGTGGGACCTTATCGGTCGCTGGGATTTGTGCGGTAGCAGGCGGTTCCGGAGGTACTCTGGTCCAATGCCATGTACCCCTAATGTGGGTCCTTTCGATCTTCAAATGGTCACTTGGAGACTGGTCATAAGTTGAGAACTAACTTTATAGGTAGTCCTCGATTTATAACCAAAACTGAGCCCAAAATTTCTATTGCTAAGCAGGACAGTTGTTAAGTGAGTGAGTTTTTGCCCCATTTTGCAAACTTCCTTGCCACAGTTGTTAAATGTATCACTGCAGTTCTTAAGTTAGTGACATGGTTGTTAAATGAATCTGAACTCCTCTATTGATTTTGCTTGTCAGAAGATCACAAAAGAGGATCACATCACTCTGGGACACTATAATCATCATAAATACTGTACATGCCAGTTCCAAGTATTCAAATTTTTTTATCATGTGGCCATGGGGATACTACAATGGTTATGTGAAAAATAAACATAAGTCACTCTTTTCACTGCTGTTGTAACTTCCCATAGTCACTAAATGAGTGGTTGTAAGTCAAGGATTATTGGTATTTGCTTGGACATTCCATGTTAGGTGAATGCAACAATATAGATTTGAAAGTTAAGCATGTGGTTAGATATGATATTTGCATCAATTCCTCACATTTAAATTATAATAATGTACAATAGAGTAGGGTAGGGTAGGGTAGAGTGGAGTGGATTAGATTGTAGAATAGAATAGAATAGAATAGAATAGAATAGAATAGACAGAGTTGAAAGGGATCTTGTTGGTCATCTAGTCCAACCCCCACCCAAGCTGGAGACCCTACACATTTCTGAACAAATTTAGGTGTAGTGATTTCTGACAGTCTCAAAATGGGTGAACAGTGCAGTCAGGCGGTAGGGAAAGCAAGTAGGATGCTTGGCTGCATAGCTAGAGGTATAACAAGCAGGAAGAGGGAGATTATGATCCCCCTATATAGAGCGCTGGTGAGACCACATTTGGAATACTGTGTTCAGTTCTGGAGACCTCACCAGAAAAAGATATTGACAAAATTGAACGGGTCCAAAGACGGGCTACAAGAATGGTGGAAGGTTTTAAGCATAAAACGTATCAGGAAAGACTTAATGAACTCAATCTGTATAGGACAGAAGGAAAAGGGGGGGGGGGACATGATCAAAACATTTAAATATATTAAAGGGTTAAATAAGGTCCAGGAGGGAAGTGTTTTTAATAGGAAAGTGAACACAAGAACAAGGGGACACAATCTGAAGTTAGTTGGGGGAAAGATCAAAAGCAACATGAGAAAATATTATTTCACTGAAAGAGTAGTAGATCCTTGGAACAAACTTCCAGCAGACGTGGTAGATAAATCCACAGTAACTGAATTTAAACATGCCTGGGATAAACATATATCCATCCTAAGATAAAATACAGAAAATAGTATAAGGGCAGACTAGATGGACCATGAGGTCTTTTTCTGCGGTCAGACTTCTATGTTTCTATGTTTCCCTTGTTTAAATTTAAGATAAACAGTGCATACTTATGTAAAAGGTGGATTAAAAATGAGAGAATGGGGTGATCTATGCAGATAGTCACACCCTTGGAAAATAGCTAGTTGCTAGAGTGGAGGAAATGGGTTTGTCTAGATGTCAAAAAGTTTGTGTATTTAGAATTGGGCGTTATGAGATTCAGGAAGCACTGCCCTTGCTCTGAATTGAAGTTCTTTATTCTTAGATAAAATTTCCATATCAGGAACAAAAAGTTGGCACCAAAACCAATGCTCTTTAAGAGAAGGGGGGGGGGAGGATTAAAAACTTGAAAGCTAAGTAACAGAATTCAATTTCTACCTTCAAAATAATTCATGTCCACATATTCCCTATAATTGGTTCTGCTGAATACAGATATTTTAGAGAATGCATAATTATTGATTTTGGCACCTTATTTACTGTCACAATAACTCACTATTTTGGCATAATGATTCTTATACAGCTTAGTTCCTTAGCATGACTATTTTTTATGGAATGCTTTAAACACAATGAGTATTTGCTCAAAATAATACATGTATAGTTATAGAAGAAACGATAGACATCATGATCTCCAGAATTTTTAAAAAAATTATTATACTAAGCTTTTATTATCCCCTGCTAACATTGTCAGAATATAAAATCACCCTTGGAGAGATGTTTGCTTTTATGTATTGCTGACCCAATGGTGATTTGACACTCTGATGATCTTAACAGGAGCTAAAGAAAGCTTATCATAATATTTTTTTAAAAAAAAGTTCTGGAGATGTGATTTCTTCTATAACTACACCTGGAATTCGCATTTTTAGGACAATTCTTAACATACAGTTATGTGTAATTCTACCACATTAGCTGCACGAAATACTTTACTATGAAATTAAGTTTCTATTTTGAGATAGAATAATTAAAGCTTGTTGGTAATTAACAAATGAGCTTTGGAAATCCAGATGTGAACATTTATGGGCATTTTTCTAATACATTTACCTAATACAGGATCGGGGGCATGCATAAGTGCACTTATGTGCCTAATGTCCCTGTCCTACTTACTTACTTACTTACTTACTTACTTACTTACTTACTTACTTACTTACTTACTTACTTACTTATTTATTTATTGGATTTGTATGCCGCCCCTCTCCGTGGATTCGGGGCGGCTAACAACAGTGATAAAAACAGAATGTAAAAATCCAATACTAAAACAGCTAAAAACCCTTGTTATAAAACCAATCATATATACAAACATACCATGCATAAATTGTAGAAGCCTAGGGGGAAAGATTATCTTAGTTCCCCCATGCCTGACCGCAGAGATGGGTTTTGAGGAGCTTACAAAATGCAAGGAGGGTGGGGGCAATTCTAATCTCTGGGGGGAGTTGGTTCCAGAGGGCCGGGGCCGCCACAGAGAAGGCTCTTCCCCTGGGCCCCGCCAACCGACATTGTTTGGTTGGCTCTTCCCCTGGGCCCCGCCAACTGACATTGTTTAGTTTATTATCCTTTCTATTACTAGGTTCAACTTACGTTATGTTACGTTATGTTATGTTATGTTAATATGTACTATAATACTATACTTGTTTGACAAATAAATAAATAAATAATTTATTTATCAAATTCAGAGAACAAAACATCTCACAAAGAGAGTGAATCACAGAGTGAGTCCAGGTTAAGGTTCTAGAGATTTCCCATTACTGATCCCCATGTAACAAACTGTCACATTTTAAAGGCTCAAAAATTAAAACTGCAATGAAAAGGCACACACACATATACACAGAGAGAGATTTATTTATTTATTTATTAGATTTGTATGCCACCCCCTCTCCATAGACTCGGGGCGGCTCACAACAATAACAAAGACAATGTAAGAACAAATCTAATAATTTAAAAAACACTTTAAAAACCCATTATTAAAAGCAAGCATATACACAAACATACCATATATAAACTGTATAGGCCCAGGAAAGATGTCTCAGTTCCCCCATGCCTGACGGCAGAGATGGGTCTTAAGAAGTTTACGAAAGGCGAGCAGGGTGGGGGCAGTTCTGATCTCCGGGGGGAGCTGGTTCCAGAGGGCCGGGGCCGCCACAGAGAAGACTCTTCTCCTGGGTCCCGCCAAACGACATTGTTTAGTCGACGGGACCCGGACCAACTCTGTGGGACCTAACCAGTTGCTGGGATTCGTGCGGCAGAAGGCGGTCCTGGAGGTATTCTGGTCCGATGCCATGTAGGGCTTTATAGGTCATAACCAACACTTTGAATTGTGACCGGAAATTGATTGGCAACCAATGCAGACTGCGGAGTGTTGGTGTAACATGGGCATACTTAGGGAAAGCCCATGATTGCTCTCGCAGCTGCATTCTGCACGATCTGAAGTTTCCGAACACTCTTCAAAGGTAGCCCCATGTAGAGAGCATTACAGTTACAGGTAGTATTTGAGTTACAACTACAGTAGTACCTCTAGATACGAGTTGCTCTACATGCGAGCATTTCAAGATACGAGCCAGGAGGGGAGAGACATTTCTGTTCTAGTTCCGAGCTGAAATTCGGGATACGAGCCGAGCGTCCACTAGGTGGCGCAAGAATCCTTGCTTTTGGTTATCTCGGAGGGGAAAAACAACTTGTTCCAGATACGAGTTGCCTCGAGATACAAGCTCCCTTATGGAACGAATTATGCTCGTATCTAGGAGTACTACTGTATTTGAAAAAAGTGATCTATGTCCAGTGGTGGGTTGCTGCCTTTTCAGACCGGTTCTTTAGAACCAGTTGCAGAAATTGACTATTGCTCGCCAAACTGCCACTGATGACCAGCGGTCCACACTCCCGACCCCGAACCGGTCCTCCGGTTGCTGTGACTTTCAAAAAACATCTCTGTGCACACGCAAAGGCTTCTGCGCATGCACCGAGGGTCATTTTCAGATGTTTGGCATGACATGACGGCCACCTCCGTCACCATGCGAACCGGTAGGGAAGTTAAGTGGAACCTATCCCTGCTTATGTCCATTTTAATATTGAACACTGCAGCGTCCCCATAGTCATGTGATCACAATTCAGGCGCTAGGCAACTGGCATGTATTTATAGTGGTTGCAGTGTCCCGGGGTCATGTGATCACCTTTTACGACCTCCTAACAAGCAAACTCAACGAGAAAGCCAAATTCACTTAGAAACCCACAGAGTGGGTCTTCTCCGGGTCCCATCAACTAAACCACTGATTTTCAACCTTTTTTGAGCCGTGGCACATTTTTTACATTTAGAAAACCATGGGGCACATTGAAGGGGGGGCGGCTAAAAACAGTTTGGACAAAAAAAACCCTCTCTCTCTTCCTCCCTTTTGCTCTATTTCTCTCTCCCTCCCTCTTTCTCTCCCTCTTTTTTCTCTCTCTCTCCATCCCTCTTTCTTCCTTCCTCTTTTTTGCTCTTTCTCCCTCCCTACCTCTATGCCTTTCTCTCTCCCACCTTCCCTCCCTTTCTCTTTCTTTCTTTCTTTCTTTCTCTCTCTTGTTCTCTTTCTCTCTCTCTTTCTCTCTCTCTTGTTTTCTTTCTTTTTCTCTCTCTTGCTTTCTCTCTCTTTCTCTCTCTTGCTTTCTCTCTCTCTCTCTCTTGCTTTCTTTCTCTCTTGTTTTCTTTCTCTCTCTCTTGCTTGCTTTCTCTCTTGTTCTTTCTTTCTCTCTCTCTCTCTCTTGCTTTCTCTCTTGTTTTCTTTCTCTCTCTCTTGCTTGCTTTCTCTCTTGTTCTTACTTTCTCTCTTTCTCTCTCTTGCTTTCTTTTTCTCTCTCTCTTTCTTTCTTTCTTTCTTTCTTTCTTTCTTTCTCTTTCTCTTGTTTTCTTTCTCTCTCTGAGCTTCACGGCACACCTGACCATGTCTCATGGCACACTAGTGTGCCGCGGCACACTGGTTGAAAAACACTGAACTAAACAATGCCGCTTGGTGGGACCCAGGGAAAGAGCCTTCTCTGGGACGGCCCCTGCCCTCTGGAACCAACTCCCCTCAGAGATTAGAATTGCCCCCACCCTCCTTGCCTTTCGTAAGCTACTTAAAACCCACCTCTGCCGCCAGGCATGGGGGAATTGAGATACTCTTTCCCCCTAGGCCTTTACAATTTTATGCATGGTATGTCTGTATGTATGTTTGGTTTTTACAATAATGGGTTTTTAATTGTTTTTAGTATTGGATTATTATTGTATGCTGTCTTGTTATTGCTATTAGCCGCCCCGAGTCTCCGGAGAGGGGCGGCATACAAATCCAATAAATAAAATAAATAAATAAATAAAATAACCATATTATTAACTTGAGAACTGCAGTGATCCATTTAACAACTGTGGTTTTAAAAAAAGATCAAAAAATGAGGCACAACTTAACTTACTTGACTAAACCAAGTTAAGTATGTTGTCTAGATACGATATTTGCATCAATTCCTCACACTTAAAATTATGTTAATATAGAATGGAATGAAATTGACTGCAGTGCAATACACCAGACTAGACTAAGGTGAATATTTAGAATAAGTTCTAAGTTCTGAGTAAGGTGTTTTCCATAAAATCCACAAAGTAGAGAAATATGCTAGTCAGACTAACTGAGGGAGGAAGTTGATGAAATTAAAATAAAACCTGGTTCCCTCACCTCAAATCTTTTTTTCCCTTCAGCTCCAAGTTCACCAACAAATGACAAGATCCAAACCATTGTCCGACCCACCTCAACTCCCGAAGCTCCACTGAAAGACATACAAGTGACTGAAGTCTCTCCAAACCAGCTCCGTGTGACGTGGTCAGCCCCGCCCGATTATTTCCTCAAGTTTTTCCTCTACTATAGGGACCCCAAATCTGGGGCACCACCCAAAAAAATCAGCATTCCAGGGACAGAGAGAAGTGTCGACTTAACGGGTTTGCAACCTGGTACGAACTATGAAATAGAGTTGCACGGAGGGAGACCTGGTGGAAGCCACAACGCCCCCTTCTCGACAAAAATAAATACAGGTACCCCTGCAGTGATTCATTTAACAACTGTGGTTTTTTAAAAGGTCATAAAGTGAGGCGCAACCTCACTCATCTAACTAACCAGGTTAAGCATGTTGTCTAGATACGATATTTGCATCAATTGCTCACACTTAAAATTATAATAATATATAATAGATTAGATTAGTTTAGATTGGATTGGGTTGGGTTGGGTTGGGTTGGGCTGGGCTGGGCTGGGCTGGGCTGGGCTGGGCTGGGCTGGGCTGGGCTGGGTTGGGTTGGTTTGGGTTGGGTTGGATTGGGTTGGATTGGATTAGATTAGATTGGGTTGGTTTGGGTGGGATGGATTGGGTTGGATTGGATTGGGTTGGGTTGGGTTGGGTTGGACTGGACTGGACTGGACTGGACTGAATTGGAATGGAATGGAAAGGAATGGAAAGCACTGCAGTGCAATGCAGTGCAGTGCAGTGGAATAGAATGGAATGGAATGGAATGGAATAGAAGAGAAGAGAATATGTTGTGGTTGGCTCTAGGCCAGCTCCTGTAGCTGGGGATTTTGATGTGAACCAGTGGGAGTCCTCTGTATATAGCAGACAAGTCTGGTTGCCAGCTGCCTCAGACAGTGAAGCTGAATCACAAGCAGAGGAAGGCAGTGAGGAGGAAGAGACAGACAGGGGAATGGGTGCAGCCAGCCCACCAGCTATTCCCCCAGCTAGAGGGTCCTCGGACTCAGAAGGGGAAGATATCATGAATAACCCTATCTTGAATCCCCGCGCGCGCAGGGTCTTCGGAAGGCAGGAACAGCTGCACAGGTGTAGAAGCAGATAATGGAGTACAGCTGTTCAGAGTTTAATTGTGCTGCTGAAACCCTGATAAATAAGTGAGGGTTGGAGTGCTGGTCCTGGGCGTTTATTGCTAGCATTTTGGAAGAAGAAAGAAAACCGAGCAGCATGGTTTGTTTTCTGTTTTGGGATTTCTGTGAACACTGTGACATTCAAGCCAGAAAAGACTGCGGAATTGGAGTGTGGAACTCTGGCTTTATTGATTCATAAATCACTCCTCTGCTCTGACACTAGCCTCAACATGTCAAGTGAACTTTTGGTGAGAGTAACTGTAACCTTTTGGGACTCGTAAAACAGTAATTGATTTTGCATTTCAAGCAGGTGTTTTAGCCTCTGTACATAAAAAGAGACTTTCTTGATTCAATTGCCGTGTGTTTGACTTAATTCCAGACTCGTGGGTGGCTAATTGCCATTAGCCAGGCAGAACAGAATAGAGGTGAATATTTAGTATAAGCTCTAAGTTCTCACTAAGGTGCTTTCTGTAAAACCCACAAAGTAGAGAAATATGCTAGCCAGACTAACCGAGGGAGGAAGTTGATGAAATTTTATTTTAAAAATATCTGGTTCCCTCACCTCAAATCTCTTTTCCTTCAGCTCCAAGTTCACCAACAAATGACAGGATCCAAATTATTGCCCGACCCACCTCAACTCCCGAAGCTCCACTGAAGGACATACAAGTGACTGAAGTCTCTCCAAACCAGCTCCGTGTGACGTGGTCAGCCCCGCCCGATTATTTCCTCAAGTTTTTCCTCTACTATAGGGACCCCAAATCTGGGAAACCACCTAAAAAAATCAGCATTCCAGGGACAGAGAGAAGTGTCGACTTAACAGGTTTGCAACCTGGTACGAACTATGAAATAGAGTTGCATGGAGAGAGACCTGGTGAAACCCACAACCCCCCCTTCTCGACAAAAATAAATACAGGTACCTCTGCAGTGATTCATTTAACAAGTGTGAATTTTAAAAAGGTCATAAAGTGAGGCACAACCTCACTCATCTGACTAACCAGGTTAAGCATGTTGTCTAGATATGATATTTGCATCAATTGCTCACACTTAAAATTATAATAATATATAATAGATTAGATTAGTTTAGTTTAGATTGGATTGGATTGGATGGGATGGATTGGATTGGATTGGATTGGGTTGGGTTGGGTTGGGTTGGATGGATGGATTGGGTTGGGTTGGGTTGGGTTGGATTGGACTGGACTGGATTGGGTTGGATGGATTGGGTTGGGATGGGTTGGGTTGGATTGGATGGGGTTGGATTGGATGGGGTTGGGTTGGGTTGGATTGGACTGGACTGGACTGAATTGAAATGGAATGGAAAGGAATGGAAAGCACTTGCGCATACTTAAAGTTATAATAACATAGATTAGATTAGATTAGTTTAGATTGGGTTGGACTGGACTGGACTGGACTGGACCGGACCGGACCGGACCTGAATGGAATGGAAAGGAAGATAATGGAATGGAATGGAATGGAATGGAATGGAATAGAATAGAAGTGAAGTGAAGTGAAGTGAATACTTAGACTAAGTTCTAAGTTCTGGCTAAGGTGCTTTCTATAAAATCCATGAAGCAGAGAAATATGCTAGCCAGACTAACTAAGTGAGGAAATTGGTGAAATTAAAAAAGAATCTGGTTCCCTCACCTCAAATCTCTTTTCCTTCAGCTCCAAGTTCACCAACAAATGACAGGATCCAAATCATTGCCCGACCCACCTCAACTCCCGAAGCTCCACTGAAGATCATACAAGTGACTGAAGTCTCTCCAAACCAGCTCCGTGTGACGTGGTCAGCCCCACCTGATTATTTCCTCAAGTTTTTCCTCTACTATAGGGACCCCAAATCTGGGGCACCACCCAAAAAAATCAGCATTCCAGGGACAGAGAGAAGTGTCAACTTAAAGGATTTGCACCCTGGTACAGAGTATGAAATAGAGTTGCATGGAGAGAGACCTGGTGGAAGCCACAACGCCCCCTTCTCGACAAAAATAATTACAGGTACCCCCATTATATTCCTTGAGGAATATAATATTCCCTCACTTGACTAACCAAGTTAAGCATGCTGTCTAGACACGATATTTGCATCAATTGCTCACACATAAGATTATAATTATATAGAATAGATTACATTAGTTTAGATTTGGATTGGATTGGATTGGAAAGGAATGGAAAGCAGTGCATAGAATAGAATAAATGGAATGGAACGGAACAGAACAGAATAGAATAGAATAGAATGAATAGAATAGAGGGGAATATTTAGAATAAGTTGTAAGTTCTGACTAAGGTGCTTTCTGTAAAATCCACAAAGTAGAGAAATTTATTTGTTTGTTTGTTTATTTACTTATTTATTTACTTATTTACTTACTTATTTACTTATTTACGTATTTACTTATTTACGTATTTACGTATTTACATATTTACGTATTTACGTATTTACGTATTTACGTATTTACGTATTTACGTATTTACGTATTTACGTATTTACGTATTTACTTATTTACTTATTTACTTATTTACTTATTTACTTATTTATTAGGTTTGTATGCCGCCCCTCTCCGTAGACTTGGGGCAGCTAACAACAATAATAAAACAGCATATGACAAATCTAATATTTAAAATAGCTAAAAACCCTTATTAAAAATCAAACATACACACAAACATACCATGCATAAATTGTATAGGCCTGGAGGGAAAGGAATATCTCAATTCCCCCATGCCTGATGGCAGAGGTGGGTTTTAAGGAGCTTACGAAAGGCAAGGAGGGTGGGGGCAATTCTGATCTCTGGGGGGAGCTGGTTCCAGAGGTTCGGGGCCGCCACAGAGAAGGTTCTTCCCCTGGGTCATGCCAGATGATGTTGTTTAGTCGACGGGACCCGGAAAAGGCCAACTCTGTGGGACCTAGCTGGGATTCGTGTGGCAGAAGGCGGTCCCGGATATATTCTGGTTTGATGCCATGAAGGGCTTTATGGGTCATAACCAACACTTTGAATTGTGACCGGAAACTGATCAGCAACCAATGCAGACTGCAGAGTGTTGGTGTAACATGGGCATACCTAGGGAACCCCATTATTGCTCTCGCAGCTGCATTCTGCATGATCTGAATTTTCCGAACATTTTTAAAAGGTAGCCCCATGTAGAGAGCATTACAGTAGTCAAACCTCGAAGTGATGAGGGCATGAGTGACTGTGAGCAGTGATTCCCAGTCCAGATAGGGCCGCAACTGGTGCACCAGGCGAACCTGGGCAAACACCCCCCTCGCCACAGCGGGAAAAATGTTTCTCTAATGTGAGCTGTGGATCAAGGAGGACGCCCAAGTTGCAGACCCTCTCTAAGGGGGTCAGTGATTCCCCCCCGCTCAGGGTGATGGGCAGACAGATGAAATTGTCCCTGGGAGGCAAATCCCACAGCCACTCCATCTTATCAGGGTTGAGTTTGAGTCTGTTGACACCCATCCAGACCCCAACAGCCACAAAGCACCGGCGCATCACATCCACTGCTCTGTTGACTGGACATGGGTTGGAGATGTATGCTAGCCAGACTAACTAAGGGAGGAACTTGATTAAATTTTATTTTAAAAATATCTTGTTACCTCACCTCTAATCTCTTTTCCCTCAGTTCCAGGTTCACCAACAAATGACAGGATCCAAACCATTGCCCGACCCACCTCAACTCCCGAAGCTCCACTGAAGGACATACAAGTGACCAAAGTCTCTCCAAACCAGCTCCGTGTGACGTGGTCAGCCCCACTCGATTATTTCCTCAAGTTTTTCCTCTACTATAGGGACCCCAAATCTGGGGCACCACCCAAAAAAATCAGCATTCCAGGGACAGAGAGAAGTGTTGACTTAACGGGTTTGCAACCTGGTACGAACTATGAAATAGAGTTGCATGGAGAGAGACCTGGTGGAAGCCACAACGCCCCCTTCTCGACAAAAATAATTACAGGTACGCCTGCAGTGATTCATTTAACAAGTGTGATTTTTTAAAAGGTCATAAAGTGAGGCACAACCTCACTCATCTGACTAACTAGGTTAAGCATGTTGTCTAGATACTATATTTGCATCAATTGCTCACACTTAAAATTATAATAATATAGAATAGATTAGATTAATTTAGATTGGATTGCAATGCATGGGTTGTATTGTGTTGTATTGTGTTGTGTTGTGTTGTGTTGGGTTGGAATGGAATGGAATGGAAAGGAATGCAAAACAGTGCACAGCAATGCTGTGCAATGGAGGAGAATAGAACAGAATAAATAGAATGGAATATAATGGAATAGAATAGAATAGAATAAAATAGAAGTGAAGTGAATACTTAGACTAAGTTTTTATTTTTTAATTATTTATTCTTTGTCCAATACACAATACATATGGAAGAGAATAGACATTGGGTAGTATATATAAAGATAATATGTAATATAGAAGAGAAAGTATATGAGAGGAAGAAAATATATATGATATATGACATAAAGGAAAGACAATTGGACAGGGGACGTTAGGCACACCAGTGCACTTATGTACGCCCCTTACTGGCCTCTTAGGAACTTGGAGAGGTCAATCGTGGATAATCTAAGGGAGAAATGTTGGGGGTTGGGGTTTGACACTATTGAGTCCGGTAAAGAGTTCCACGCTTCGACAACTCGATTGTTAAAGTCATGTTTTTTACAGTCAAGTTTAGAGCGGTTAATATTAGGTTTGAATCTGTTACGTGCTCTTGTGTTGTTGCGGTTGAAGCTGAAGTAGTCGTTGACCGGAAGGACGTTGCAGCATATAAACTTTTGGGCAATACTTAAATCGTGTTTTAGGCGCCGTAGTTCTAAACTTTCTAGACCCAGGATAGTTAGTCTATTTTCGTAGGGTATTCTGCTTCGAGTGGAGGAGTGAAGGGCTCTTCTGGTGAAATATCTTTGGACGTTTTCGAGGGTGTTGATCTCCGAGATGTGGTATGGGTTCCAGACAGATGAGCTGTATTCGAGAATGGGTCTGGCATAAGTTTTGTAAGTTCTAAGTTCTGGCTAAGGTGTTTTCTTTAAAATCCACGAAGTAGAGAAATATGCTGGCCAGGCTAACTAAGTGAGGAAGTTGATGAAATATTTATTTAAAAAATATCTGTTTCCCTCACCTCAAATCTCTTTTCCTTTAGCTACAAGTTCACCAACAAATGACAAGATCCAAACCATTGCCCAACCTACCTCAATTCCTGAAGCTCCACTGAAGGACATACAAGTGACTGAAATCTCTCCAAACCAGCTCCGTGTGACGTGGTCAGCCCCGCCCGATTATTTCCTCAAGTTTTTCCTCTACTATAGGGACCCCAAATCTGGGGCACCACCCAAAAAAATCAGCATTCCAGGGACAGAGAGAAGTGTCAACTTAACGGGTTTGCAACCTGGTACGAACTATGAAATAGAGTTGCATGGAGAGAGACCTGGTGGAAGCCACAACGCCCCCTTCTCGACAAAAATAAATACAGGTACCCCTGCAGTGATTCATTTAACAACTGTGGTTTTAAAAAAGATCATAGAATGAGGCACAATCTAACTCACCTGACTAACCAAATTAAGTATGTTGTCTAGATACGATATTTGCATCAATTGCTCACACTTAAAATTTTAATAATATAGAATACTGTACATAAGATTAATTTAGATTGGATTGGAATGGATGGGTTGTGTTGTATTGTGTTGTGTTGGGTTGGGTTGGGTTGGATTGGATTGGATTGGAATGGAATGGAATGCAAAACAGTGGACAGCAATGCAGTGCAATGGAGGAGAATAGAACAGAATAAATAGAATGGAATATAATGGAATGGAATAGAATAGAATAAAATAGAAGTGAAGTGAATACTTAGACTAAGTTTTTATTATTTATTTATTTATTCTTTGTCCAATACACAATACATATGGAAGAGAATAGACATTGGGTAGTATATATAAAGATAATATGTAATATAGAAGAGAAAGCATATGAGAGGAAGAAAATATATATGACATATGACATAAAGGAAAGACAATTGGACAGGGGACGTTAGGCACACCAGTGCACTTATGTACGCCCCTTACTGGCCTCTTAGGAACTTGGAGAGGTCAATCGTGCATAGTCTAAGGGAGAAATGTTGGGGGTTGGGGTTTGACACTATTGAGTCCGGTAAAGAGTTCCACGCTTCGACAACTCGATTGTTAAAGTCATGTTTTTTACAGTCATGTTTAGAGTGGTTAATATTAAATTTGAATCTGTTGCGTGCTCTTGTGTTGTTGCGGTTGAAGCTGAAGTAGTCGTTGACCGGAAGGACATTGCAGCATATGATCTTGCGGGCAATACTTAAATCGTGTTTTAGGCACCGTAGTTCTAAATTTTCTAGACCCAGGATAGTTAGTCTATTTTCATAGGGTATTCTGTTTCGAGTGGAGGAGTGAAGGGCTCTTCTGGTGAAATATCTTTGGACGTTTTCGAGGGTGTTAATGTCCGAGATGTGGTATGGGTTCCAGACAGATGAGCTGTATTTGAGAATGGGTCTGGCATAAGTTTTGTAAGTTCTAAGTTCTGGCTAAGGTGCTTTCTGTAAAATCCACGAAGTAGAGAAATATATTGGCCAGGCTAACTAAGTGAGGAAGTTGATGAAATATTTATTTAAAAAATATCTGGTTCCCTCACCTCGAATCTCTTTTCCTTTAGCTCCAGGTTCACCAACAAATGACAAGATCCAAACCATTGCCCGACCTACCTCAACTCCCGAAGCTCCACTGAAGGACATACAAGTGACTGAAGTCTCTCCAAACCAGCTCCGTGTGACGTGGTCAGCCCCACCCGATTATTTCCTCAAGTTTTTCCTCTACTATAGGGACCCCAAATCTGGGGCACCACCTAAAAAAATCAGCATTCCAGGGACAGAGAGAAGTGTTGACATAACGGGTTTGCAACCTGGTACAGAGTATGAAATAGAGTTGCACGGAGAGAGACCTGGTGGAACCCACAATGCCCCCTTCTCGACAAAAATAATTACAGGTACCCTCATTATATTCCATGAATTCATCAAGTTCTTAACTGGCATCTTGATTTTTGTTCTATTGCTAGCGACGATTTATAGGGGTGGGTTTCTCCCAGTTCAGACCAGATTGCTCAAATAGTTAGCAACCCACTGTTGATGAAATGTTGGTGTTACGGATCTGGTTCTGTCTGTGCCAGTCTGTGCTTGCCACCATCTTTTTTTTCTGAATTTTCACCCGATTTTCCAGTGTTTGGATGGCTTGTCCTCATTCTGTGGTTTGAAAAAAAGCCCTCCCTCCTGCCCTCAGGTTACAATTGACCTTTATTTCTTTGCCCGAAGCACAGCTGATCAGCTCCTCAGCTGTGTTTTGTGCTGAATCCATCTTCTGAGTATGTACGGTAGTGAAATTGCAACTAGTGGACATAAAACAATGCAATGCACACCGGTAGCAAAGGTAAGTGGAACCCACCCATGGCAAAGAAGATTATAGAAGGGAGGGGTCTGTAATATGGTAAATGATTTGGCTTTACTAGATAAATGGTCAAAGCAATGGAAACTGCAGTTTAATGTTTCCAAATGTAAAATAATGCACTTGGGGAAAAGGAATCCTCAATCTGAGTATTGCATTGGCAGTTCTGTGTTAGCAAAAACTTCAGAAGAGAAGGATTTAGGGGTAGTCTCCCTGTTAACAGGAGATGTTCCTGAGGATTAGAGAATGGCCAGTGTTGTGCCTATCCACAAGAAGGGCAGTAGAGAAGAAGCTGGTAACTACAGGCCAGTTAGCTTGACATCAGTTGTAGTAAAATGATGGAGACTCTACTCAAAAAGAGGATAAATCAGCACCTAAAAAACAATAACTTACTGGACCCAAATCAGCATGGCTTTACTGAAGGCAAATCATGTCAGACTAATCTCATTGATTTCTGACTATGTCACAAAGGTGTTGGATGAAGGTGGTGCCGTGGATATTGCCTATCCGGACTTCAGCAAAGCCTTTGATACGGTTCCACATAAAGAGCTGATAGATAAATTAGTGAAAATTGGACTTAATCCCTGGATAGTTCAGTGGATTTCAAGCTGGCTGAAGCATAGACATCAGAGAGTTATTGTTAATGGCGAGTATTCTGAGCAGAGACAGGTTACAAGCGGTGTGCCACAAGGGTCTGTTCTGGGTCCTATTCTTTTTAATATGTTTGTGAGTGACATAGGGGAAGGTCTGGTAGGGAAGGTTTGCCTATTTGCCGATGACTCTAAAGTGTGCAATAGGGTTGATATTCCTGGAGGGGTCTGTAATATGGTAAATGATTTAGCTTTACTAGATAAATGGTCAAAGCAATGGAAACTGCAGTTTAATGTTTCCAAATGCAAAATAATGCACTTGGGGAAAAGGAATCCTCAATCTGAGTATTGCTTTGGCAGTTCTGTGTTAGCAAAAAGTTCAGAAGAGAAGGATTTAGGGGTAGTGATTTCTGACAGTCTCAAAATGGGTGAACAGTGCAGTCAGGCGGTAGGGAAAGCAAGTAGGATGCTTGGCTGCATAGCTAGAGGTATAACAAGCAGGAAGAGGGAGATTATGATCCCGCTATATAGAATGCTGGTGAGACCAAATTTGGAATTACTGCGTTCAGTTCTGGAGACATCACCTACAAAAAGATATTGACAAAATTGAACGGGTCCAAAGACGGGCTACAAGAATGGTGGAAAACCTTAAGCATAAAACGTATCAGGAAAGATTTCATAAACTCAATCTGTATAGTCTGGAGGACAGAAGGAAAAGGGGGGACATGATCGAAACATTTAAATATGTTAAAGGGTTAAATAAGGTCCAGGAGGGAAGTGTTTTTAATAGGAAAGTGAGCACAAGAACAAGGGAGCACAATCTGAAGTTAGTTGGGGGAAAGATCAAAAGCAACATGAGAAAATATTATTTCACTGAAAGAGTAGTAGATCCTTGGAATAAACTTCCAGCAGACGTGGTTGATAAATCCACAGTAACTGAATTTAAACATGCCTGGGATAAACATATATCCATCCTAAGATAAAATACAGGAAATAGTATAAGGGCAGACTAGATGGACCATGAGGTCTTTTTCTGCCGTCAGTCTTCTATGTTTCTATGTTTCTATCTGTGCTTTCCTCTTCTTCCAAGAAATTCCTAACCATAATTTTCTCTTCCCCTACTTTTTTTTTTTTAAATTAGAAGCAGAACTAGAAGAGCCCAGGCCTGGAGATTTCTCTCTCCTAGATGTCACAGACACTTCAGTTCACCTTTCTTGGGGTACCCCCACTGGGCCTTTTGACTCCTTTGTAATCCAATATAGAGATGCTGATGGGAAGCCCAAGCTGGTTAAAATGGGCAAGAATTCTCGAGAAGCCACGATTTCCAACTTGGTGCCTTCCCGAAAATACAAATTCAACTTTTATGTTCTCCTCGGCCGTAAGCCCTTTGGTCCTGTGTCCTTGGAAGTTGTCCCAGGTAAGCAATGGCTTCTAAGCACAGTATGTCAACAACTACTTCAAGCTTCTAAGCCTGTCAACAACTACTTCAGCTTCAACCGCAATAACACAAGAGCACGCAACAGGTTCAAACTTAATATCAACCGCTCCAAACTTGACTGTAAAAAATATGACTTTAGCAATTGAGTTGTTGAAACGTGGAACTCATTACCAGACTCCGTGGTGTCAACCCCCAGCCCCCAACATTTTTCCCTTAGACTTTCCATGGTTGACCTCTCCAGATTCCTTAGAGGTCAGTAAGGGGCGAGCATAAGTGCACTAGTGTGCCTTCTGTCCCCTGTCCAATTGTCTCTCCTATATTTTATATATCTTTTCACCCATTCATATATCCTTTCCTCTACTCTTCATTGATGTATTCTATTCTCATATCTCTTCTTCTATCCCTTCCCTGATATTTACTACTACACGTTTTTATTCTCTTCAACTTTCAATTTGTATTGGACTAAATAAATAAATAAATAAACAAATAACTAACTAAGTAAGTAAGTAACTAACTAAATAAATAAATAAATAAATAAATAAATAAATAAATAAATAAATAAATAAATAAATAAATTTGTCATGAATTGTAATACTTTAATATTGTATTGCAAACTAGGGCCTGTAAAACCTTTGCTAGACCAATTCTTGAATACAACGCATCTGTCTGGAGCCCGCACTGCATATCAGACATTATACAATAGAACGAGTCCAGAGATATTTCACAAGAAGAGTCCTCCACTCCTCTGCTTGCAACAGAATACCTTGTACCACCAGACCTGAAATTTTGGACTTAGACAACTTAGAACTGCAAGGTCTTCAGTCTGACCTAAGCGTAGTAGACAAAATTATCTGCTACAATGTCCTCCCTATTAATGACTATTTCAGCTTCAACCATAACAATACACAAGCAGACAATAGTTACAAATTTAATGTAACCCACTCAAACTCGATTGCAGACACTACGATGTCAGCAACGGAGTGGTCAATGCCTAGAATGCACTACTGACTCTGTGGTTTCATCCCCAACTCCCAAAAACTTTAACCTTAGACTGATTGTCTAGACTCGGGGCGGCCTGTTGACCTCACCCCATTCCTAAGAGGTCTTTAAGGGGCACCAACATGCCTACCATCCCTGTCCTACTGTCCCCATTTATTCGTGTCTACTTCCTGTATTCATAATCATGTTTATACTTATATCTCTTATCTTATATATGCTTGACAAACAAACAAAATAAAAATAAATAAATTGGAAATGCCAAATCAGCTAGTTCAGTGTCAATCAATCAATCAATCAATCAATCAGAATAGAACTGGAAGGGACCATGGAAGTCTTTGAATACATCTCCCTGCTCAAGCAGGAGACCCTGTACCCTTGATGATGAACCTGTGGCAAAGCCATATCCGAGAGCACACAAGTTGTTTCCTTATGTCAGCTCCAATGCGCATGTGCATGATGGCTAGCTGATTTTCAGCCTTCCAGAGGGCAAGGGGAGGCCATTTCTGCCCTCCCAGGCTTTAGGAAAGCCTCCGGAGCCTGTGTATGGCAAAAAACGGGCCCAACAGGCCTACTGGAAGTCCGGAGACTTCAGTGAGCCATGTATGTATGCATGGGAGGGCGTATGGGGGGGTTGTGCAGGCATGCATGGGGAGGAAGTCATTGTATTATGGGTATGCGCATGCATGTGGTTGTATGGGTGTGTGCATGCTCTTTTGGCACCCAAGGGGGGGGGGAGGTTCACCATCACTGCCCTATACCATTTCAGATAGGTGGCTGTCCAGTTTTTTCTTAAAAACTCTCCCAACCTTAGCAACTTTAAGATGCGGGGATTTCAGTTCCCCAAATTCCAATATACAGTAGATACTCTTTGTTTACCAACTGCCTCTGTGCATTTGTGAAGTGTATTTCAACTGTGTGATGATATTTTCTGGCCTAACAGCTACTTGCAATTCTCCGTTTTTGCATGAGTTTTCCAAAGACTTTTTAAGCCTTATTTATTTGTTTGTTTGTTTGTTTGTTTGTTTATCTATTTATCTATCTAACTATCTATCTATCCATCCATCCATCCATCTATCTATCTATCTATCTATCTATCTATCTATCTATCTATCTATCTATCTATTTATTTATTTCATTTGTCATACAAATATAGTATTGTATTGTAGTATGTTTAACATAATATAAGTATAAAGTAGAGATAGAAAAGATAAAAAAGACATTTGGACAGAAATGGTAGGCACGAAGGTGCACTTATGCACGCCCCTTACAGACCTCTTAGAAAAGGGGAGAGGTCAATTGCAGATAATGTAAGGTTGAAGATTTTGGGATTGGGGGAAGAAACAACAGAGTCCGGTAGTGAATTCCAGGCGTTGACCACTCTATTGCTGAAATCATATTTTCTGCAGTCTAGTTTGGAGCGATTTACATTTAGTTTGTATCTATTGTGTGCTCTTGTGTTGTTGTTGTTAAAGGTGAAGTAGTCGCTAACAGGGAATACATTGTGATGTATGATTTTATGAACAACAGTTGTTCTGATCTTCTGCATTGCTCTCTTATTTATTTCTTATATTGATTTGCAAAATGTATACAGTGTTCCCTCGCTTTTTGCAGGGGATGTGTTACGAGACCGCCCACGAAAGTCGAATTTCCGCGAAGTAGAGATGCGGAAGTAAATGCACTATTTTTGGCTATGAACAATATCACAAGCCTTCCCTTAACACTTTAAACCCCTAAATTCCCATTCCCTTAGCAACCATTCAGATTATTACTCACCATGTTTATTTATTAAAGTTTATTTAAAAATATATTTATTAAAGGCAGACGAAAGTTTGGCGATGACATATGATGTCATCGGGTGGGAAAAACCTTGATATAGGGAAAAACCCCGCAAAGTATTTAATTAATATTTTTGAAAAACCGTGGTATAGACTTTCCGCGAAGTTTGAACCCGCAAAAATCGAGGGAACACTGTACCTCCTTCTCTCCAAGCTTTCTGGGGAGCTTGCAGCTGTTGTTATTATGAGAGTCAGACAGCTCACGTT
Organism: Erythrolamprus reginae; assembly: GCF_031021105.1. NCBI lineage: Eukaryota > Metazoa > Chordata > Lepidosauria > Squamata > Dipsadidae > Erythrolamprus > Erythrolamprus reginae. Next base: position 27,489,365 of record NC_091951.1, on the reverse strand, counting down.
TAATAAATTGTGGCTGTTGTTGTTATTAAAACAATATACTCTATTAAAATGATATTTCTTGTTTTCCTTTTTTTTTTTTGGTCATAGGCTCCGGTAGCACAACAAAAACTGCCGCTTTTAAAGACATTTCTGCCACCGTCACCAGCGATTCTGCCCACTTGTCCTGGACAATGACCTCTGGGAACTTTGATTCCTTTTTAATCCAATATAAGGATGCTGAGGGCAGACTCCAAGAGTTGTTCACCGAGGGAGATTCTCGAGAAATCACTATCCCCAACCTGGCTCCTTCCCACAGATACACAATAGATCTCTATGGCATCTCCAACCAGGGACGCGTGGGTCCTGCCTCCATAACTTTCATCACAGGTCAGTGGAATGGTTAAAGGGAGCCAGGGAATTTCCCTATAGTGTCCTGACTTTCCTTCCCTACCTATTTGCTTTCTCCCAAGGATAATGCTTGATTTCAGCTTCTCTCAGAACCAGTCTCCATCTGATAGTAGGTGTATATTTGCATCTTGACCAAAATCGAAAGAGCCAACCAGGGGTCAAATGTTCCTGGTTCGTTTGTGCCTGTCAGTCATCGGAGAGCTGGTGGCGAAAGGAGCGCAAGACTCCACCCACCTGCCATTTGGGTTCTTTTACCCTATGTGCATGTGTAAAGCATTCTGTACATGCGCAGAGAGTAAAAAAACCTGAAGAATAATAATAACAATAATAACAATAATAACAATAATAATAATAATAATAATAATAATAATAATAATAATAATAATAATAATAATTATTATTATTATTATTATTATTATTATTATTATTATTATTATTATTATAATAAGAAACAGAGAAACATAGAAGACTGACGGCAGAAAAAGACCTCATGGTCCATCTAGTCTGCCCTTATACTATTTCCTGTATTTTATCTTAGGGTGGATATATGTTTATCCCAGGCATGTTTAAATTCAGTTACTGTGGACTTACCAACCACGTCTGCTGGAAGTTTGTTCCAAGGATCTACTACTCTTTCAGTAAAATAATATTTTCTCACATTGCTTTTGATCTTTCCCCCAACTAACTTCAGATTGTGTCCCCTTGTTCTTGTGTTCACTTTCCTATTAAAAACACTTCCCTCCTGAACCGTATTTAACCCTTTAACATACTGTATTTAAATGTTTCGATCATGTCCCCCCTTTTCCTTCTGTCCTCCAGACTATACAGATTGAGTTCATTAAGTCTTTCCTGATACGTTTTATGCTGAAGACCTTCCACCATTTTTGTAGCCCGTCTTTGGACCCGTTCAATTTTGTCAATATCTTTTTGTAGGTGAGGTCTCCAGAACTGAACACAGTATTCCAAATGTGGTCTCATCAACGCTCTATATAAGGGGATCACAATCTCCCTCTTCCTGCTTGTTATACCTCTAGCTATGCAGCCAAGCATCCTACTTACTTTTCCTACTGCCTGACCATACTGCTCACCCATTTTGAGACTGTCAGAAATCAATACCCCTAAATCCTTCTCTTCTGAAGTTTTTGCTTTATTATTATTTATGATTATTATGATTATTATGATTATTATGATTATTATGATTAATTAGATATGTATGCCGCCCCTCTCGGAAGACTCGGAGCGGCTCACAACAAGAAAACAGTACAAATCCAATAGTTAAAAACAATTTAAAACCCCTTAATATAAAAACCAGTCACACATCTCAGACAAACCATACATAAAAGGGAAACGGCCCAGGGGAATCAATTCCCCCATGCCTGATGGCAGAGGTGGGTTTTAAGGAGTTTATGAAAGGCAAGGAGGGTGGGGGCAGTCCTAATCTCCGGGGGGAGTTGATTCCAGAGGGGCAGGGCCACCACAGAGAAGGCTCTTCCCCTGGGTCCCGCCAGATGATATTGTTTCGTCGACGGGACCTGGAGAAGGCCAACTCTGTGGGACCTAACCGGCAGCTGGGATTCATGCGGCAGAAGGTGGTCTCGCAGATATTCTGGTCCGGTGCCATGAAGGGCTTTATAGGTCATAACCAACACTTTGAATTGTGACCGGAAACTGATCGGCAACCAATGCAGACTGCAGAGTGTTGGTGTTACATGGGCATACCTGGGAAAGCCCATGATTGCTCTCGCAGCTGCATTCTGCACGATCTGAAGTTTCCGAACACTCTTGGTGGTTTCAGGGCAGGTGGGTGGAGCCTCATGCTCCCTTCATGATCAGCTAGCCAATGACTGACATGCATGAATGAACCGGGAACATTTCACCCCTGGAACCAGCCCTGCAGATCAAGTTGGTGGAGAATGACAAAAAGGAAACATTGTGAGAGATGTATCTGAAAAGGATGAATGTTTTCCAAGAAGTGGATGCAGAAATAGATGTTTATGTGGAGGGAAAAGATAGACTGGGTGAAAACCAATTCTAAAAATCTCCACAATGATGCGTGCATTAAAATATGCTTCCTTGTGACATTCCTTGTATAAAAGTTATGTAATAATAATAATAATAATAATAATAACAACAACAACAACAACAACAACAATAATAATAATAATAATAATAATAATAATAATAATTTATTGGATTTGTATGCCGCCCCTCTCCGCAGACTCGGGGCGGCTAACAACAGTGATAAAACAAAAAACCCTATTATAAAACCAAACATACACACAAACATACCAGGCATAACTTGTAACGGCCTAGAGGGAAGAGCTATCTCAACTCCCCCATGCCTGGAAGTATAAATGAGTCTTGAGTAGTTTACGAAAGACAGGGAGGGTGGGGGCAGTTCTAATCTCCGGGGGGGAGTTGGTTCCAGAGGGCCGGGGCCGCCGCAGAGAAGGCTCTTCCCCTGGGGCCCGCCAAACGACATTGCTTAGTCGACGGGACCCGGAGAAGGCCAACTCTGTGGGACCTTATCGGTCGCTGGGATTCGTGCGGTAGCAGGCGGTTCCAGAGGTAATCTGGTCCATTGTCATGTAGGGCTTTAAAGGTCATGACCAACAGTTTGAATTGTGACCGGAAACTGATTGGCAGCCAGTGTAATTTAAGAAAGATTGCATTGCAAATGAACTTGGATTTTTATCACTTGATATGTATTTATATTTATTTATTCCATTTCTATAGACACACATCTCAGTCAATGATTCTGGGCAGCTTAGAATTCCAAAAATATAAAACAATATAAAAACATCCAAAATAAATATACACAGTAGCTGAGATACTTGGCCAGCTAAAAGTAAAATCAGGAAACAAGGCTCTTAACACATTTAGAGCCTTAGGCTTGGGAGTACAGCCAGCCAAATATAATCCATGAAAGGAATAGCTCGCCAATATATTGTTTTATTATTGTAAGTAATAAAAAAGATGGCATTTACACAGGTCCACACACTGCTAAACCTAGGACTGCAGACTTAAAAACATAACTGGTGTCTTGATAGATGGACAGGGGCTAGAATTCTCAAAGACAGCGGCTATCTTTTATTTCCACAGGACCACAAGAAGATGTGTCTGTCCACAAAACTGTCCTCAGAGATCTGGCTGTATCAGAGGTGACCAGTAACTCTGTGCATCTTACATGGAGAGTCCCTTCAGGCAGGTTTGATTCCTTTTTGCTCCAGTATCAAGACTCAGAAGGCAACGATCAAGACTTGCGTATGGACGGAGATTCCCGCGAGGTCATTATTCCCAATTTGGTTCCCACCCAAAGATACAGATTCAGCCTCTACGGCATTTTGGGGACACAGCGCCTTGGACCTCTGTTTGCAGATGCTGTGACAGGTTAGCAATACCATCTTTCCTTCAATCATAAAAAGTTCTTCTTCCTTCTCTTTTAATATGTTAAAAAAAAATAGGAAAGTGTTTCCTAATGTTTCCTTGTCATCTTGTAGCATATATTCACTTTGTACAAAAGAAAAATCAGTGAAAGTTAACTATTAATAGAAATATTTGCTAGTTGTTCCCAACTCTAGGAGGCAGTGCTAATCTCTGTTTCAAAGCCAAAGAGCCAGCACTCTCTGAAGACATCTTTGTGGTCATGTGGTCGGCATGACTAAATGCCAAAGGTACATGGAACGCTGTTATCTTCCCACCAAAGGTGGTGTTCTGTCCGAACAGGGCAATGATCAGAAATAAAGAGCCACACACGCTGTCCAAAATTTGATTATAGACAAAATCTATTGGTAAAATGAGTCATGCAATAAATTGGTTAGCTCTTAGGAATTTTCATGCTGGTAGTGATTCTCTAATGAGCCAAAGAAAAGAGAAGACCAGGCTGCGAGCCAGAGACAGTCATAAACCTCCATTCCTGAAGTGTTTCTGGTAATTTGACAAAACTTACTGTTCCGTGGAACTCAGCAGCACATGAAACGGGCATGAATAAAAGTCTGGGAAAGCAGAAAAATCTCTCAGCTTTGATGCACCAACTGCCATGATGAAAAACGTTGTTCACCATGCCCACTTCCCCTTAGAATGTCCCTTGTATACTGGCAAGGCGTGGCCAAATGTCTCATAGATGTTTTATGTGAAGAACCCCTTCTTTTCAGATATTCATGTCTGGGCCACGTTCTCCTGACCCTTGCATCTAACAGGGGGTCCTGCTCCTCTAATTCCCCATCGTCCTCTGACTCACTCAATCCCATAACTGGCGGTGCTACAGACTCTAGTGTATCCTCAGTCTCTAACTCCCCATCACTCTCACACTCGGACTCAGATGACAAGAAAACTGGCCTGCGATGCCAGTACTCATCCATCTCCTGGTCCTCAAAATCCTTGAGCCAGACATGGACCACTCACAACAGGTGGTACCTATTTTTCTACTTGCATTTTTTACGTACTTTTGAACTGCAAGGTTGGCAGAAGCTGGGACAAGTAATGGGAACTCACCCCGTTACAGAGCAATATGGATTTGGACCACTGAACTGGAAACTTCATATCATGCAGAATGCAGCTGTGAGAGCAATCATGGGTTTCCTTAGGTATGCCCATGTTACACCAACACTCCGCAGTCTGCATTAGTTGCCGATCAGTTTCTGGTCACAATTCAAAGTGTTGGTTATGACCTATAAAGCCTTTCATGGCACCGGACCAGAATATCTCCGGGACCGCCTTCTGCCGCACGAATCCCAGCGGCCGGTTAGGTCCCACAGAGTTGGCCTTCTCCGGGTCCTGTCGACTAACCAATGTCAGTTGGTAGGACCCAGGGGAAGAGCCTTCTCTGTGGCGGCCCTGACCCTCTGGAACAAGCTCTCATCAGAGATTAGGATTGCCCCCACCCTCCTTGCCTTTCGTAAACTTCTTAAAACCCACCTCTGCCGTCAGGCATGGGGGAACTGAGACATCTCCCCTTGCCTGTGTAGTTTTATGTATGGTGTGTTTGTGTGTATGCTTTTTAAATAATGGGGTTTTTAGGCTTTTAATGTTAAATTGTTATTTTAGACTTTTAATATTAGATTTGTTATTGTATATTGTTTTATCACTGTTGTGAGCCGCCCCGAGTTTGCGGAGAGGGACGGCATACAAATCTAAATAATAATAATAATAATAATTATTATTATTATTATTATTATTATTATTATTATTATTGGAAACTTCATATCATGCAGAATGCAGCTGTGAGAGCAATCATGGGCTTCCCTAGGTATGCCCATGTTACACCAACACTCCGCAGTCTGCATTGGTTGCCAATCAGTTTCCGGTCACAATTCAAAGTGTTGGTTATGACCTATAAAGCCTTTCATGGCTTTATAGTTTATTATTATTATTATTATTATTATTATTATTATTATTATTATTATTATTATTATTAAAAAATAACCTCTTCATCAACAAGCTTAGCGTCCTGAGCCACCACATCCCATCTACAACTATTATTGTTGTTATTATTATTATTATTATTACTATTATTATTACTATTATTATTATTATTATTTATTAGATTTGTATGCCGCCCTTCTCCGCAGACTCGGGGCGGCTCACAACAATAATAGAAACAATATACAGTATTACAAATCTAACAATTAAAAATCATTAAAAAAAACATGCAAAGAATATGCATAGAAAGCATACAGATTTATTTCCAGTATTTTCTCAGAATTATTTACTGCAAGTTACAAGGGGAAAACAGTCCTAGTGAGAAACGGTGCTGCCAACTCTTTTTTTATTCCCTATCCTTTATAGCTGCAGTTCAGGAACCAAAAAAGAAAAAAACAGATGAGACCATAGGGATTAAACCCAGCCTGGGGGAATTCTCAGTCCTGGATGTCACAAGCAATACCGTCCATCTTTATTGGACCGTCCCCACTGGAAGCTTTGACTCCTTCCTGATCCAGTATAAGGATGTAGATGGTCAACCCCAAGCCTTGCCTGTGGAGGGAGACTCCCGTGAAGTCATAGTGACCAACCTGACTCCTTCTCGCAGATACAAGTTCAACCTCTATGGAGTGTCCGGGCGCAAGCGCTCCGTGCCCCTCTCCACTGATGCCACCACAGGTCAGCCTCAGAATTCGGAACTTTTCAAATACCATATTAATTTTCTTGGTTTCCTTAACAAGCAGCAATTTTACTGAACGTTGCATGGATTGCATATCAAACATTAAGGCTCTTATAACTAATAAAGGAGAATATTTGTAGCCCAGGGTTGAAATGAGGGTCCTTGGGGCACTCTGAGCAAGACTGTTTACTTGCAAACATTTCATTATTCTAATTGGATAACATCATTAGTGCTAGTAAGGAGTTCTGTTTGTTGTCGGTTTATAGTCTGGTGTCTTACCTGTCTCTGTGGATTGGGGGCAATCTTAGAGATTCTTTGGTTGGGCTGCTTACATTTGCTTACTGCTTACTTTTGGCTCCTTGGTACTGCTTACTTGATTGTTGGTTTGAAGCAGGGGCGAAATCCAGCAGGTTCCGACAGGTCCTGGAGAACCAGTAATGGAACTTTTGAGTAGTTCAGAGAACTGGAAAATACCACCTCTGGCTGCCCCCAGAGTAGGGTGGGAATGGAGATTTTTGCAGTATTCTTTCCCTGCCATGCCAACCAAGCCACATCCACAGAACCAGTAGTTAAAAAAAAATTAGAATTAAAACCAGAGACCTATCTTCTAGGGCTTGTTAGAGGGCAATACGTTTAATCAAAATACTACCTGATCATCCATATAATAATTGCAGCCTGTGCACAAATGTGGAAAGATAATAACCTCCCAACAGATAATATGATTATAAAGAAACTTATGGATTGCGCTGAAATGTCCAGGCTCACTTTTGAACTACAAGACAAGACGGAGTGGCTGTGGGTCTTGCCTCCCAAGGACAATTCCATCTGTCCATCCATTACCCTGGGGGGAGAATCATTGACCCCCTCAGAGAGGGTCCGCAATTTGGGCATCCTCCGGAGATCCACAGCTCACATTAGAGAAACATCTTTCAGCTGTGGCGAGGAAGGCGTTCGCCCAGGTTCGCCTGGTGCACCAGTTGCGACCCTATTTGGACCGGGAGTCACTGCTCACAGTCACTCATGCCCTCATCACCTCGAGGCTCGACTACTGTAACGCTCTCTACATGGGGCTACCTTTGAAAAGTGTTTGGAAACTTCAGATCGTGCAGAATGCAGCTGCGAGAGCAATCATGGGCTTTCCCAAAAATGCCCATGTAACACCAACACTCCGCAGTCTGCATTGGTTGCCGATCAGTTTCTGGTCACAATTCAAAGTGTTGGTCATCATCTATAAAGCCCTTCATGGCACCGGACCAGGGTATCTACGAGACCGCCTTCTGCCGCACAAATCCCAGCGACCAGTGAGGTCCCACAGAGTGGGCCTTCTCTGGGTCCCGTCAACAAAACCATGTCGTTTGGCGGGGCCCAGGGGAAAAGCCTTCTCTGTGGCGGCCCCGGCCCTCTGGAACCAACTCCCCCCGAAGATTAGAATTGCCCCCACCCTCCTTGCCTTTTGTAAGCTCCTTAAAACCCACCTCTGCCGTCAGGCATGGGGGAACTGAGATATTCTTTCCCCCTAGGCCTTTACAATTCATGTATGGTATGTTTGTATGTATGGATGTTTGGTTTTACAATAAGGGTTTTTTAGTTGTTTTAGTATTGGATTTACATGCTGTTTTTTGTTACTGTTGTTAGCCGCCCCGAGTCTATGGAGAGGGGCGGCATACAAATCCAGTAAATAAAATAAAATAAATAAAATAAATAAAGCAACAAGGAGATATATAGAGTTTGCTTTTTGATTCCTCAGGAATGCAAACAAAATGGAAATGATGTATAATGTAACCATTTTCCTTTCTTTTTCTATTTTTTATTCTACCTTCTTTTCTCTCTTTTTTTCTCTCTGTCCATCTTTTTTAAAAAGTTATGATTTCACCACTGTCTGAAGTTAACCTTGGGGTTAATCTATGCTTATCTGAGTACTGATTATTGGTAGAGAGAGGTGCTGGAATATTTTTTTCCTATTATGGGCTGATTGTCTCTTTTGCATAATCAATAAATATTTGTTAATATCCATATGTCTTTCAGTAGCTGCTTTGAAATTTCTAGCATTTTTTGAACTTGGCCTGGTCTAGGAGGGTCTCAGTTTCCCAATTGAAACTATGGTTAAATCTGTGTCTATACAGTGATTTTATATATATATATATATATATATATAACTCTTATAACCCTTTTTAAAAATTTTCTCCTTTAGCCCACGTTAGAGACTCAGGGGAGCCAACTCCTGTCCAACCCAGCCTAGGAGAATTCTCAGTCCTTGATGTCATGAGTGATTCTGTCAAACTCCAATGGACTGTCCCCACTGGGAACTTTGACTCCTTCCTGATCCAGTACAAGGATGCAGATGGTCAACCTCAAGCGTTGCCTGTGGAGGGAGGCTTCCGTGAAGTCACGGTGACCAACCTGGCTCCTTCTCGTAGATACAAGTTCAACCTCTATGGAGTTTCGGGGCGCAAACGTTCCACCCCCGTCTCCACTGATGCCACCACAGGTCAGCTTCAAGGATTGTGAGATTTCCAGATATTGTACCTTCAGATCAGCATGATTGGTTTCCTTATTAAGCAGTGTTATTGCTGTAGCGGTTGCCTAACACTTCAATATCTTGTTTCATACTAGCTCTTGCAAGTTGGATTTTTTGTTAATATTGTGCTGGGTTTTTGTTGTTTTGCAATGGAAACTGCAGTTTAATGTTTCCAAATGTAAAATAATGCACTTGGGGAAAAGGAATCCTCAATCTGAGTATTGTATTGGCAGTTCTGTGTTAGCAAATACTTCAGAAGAAAAGGATTTAGGGGTAGTGATTTCTGACAGTCTCAAAATGGATGAACAGTGCAGTCAGGCGGTAGGTAAAGCAAGTAGGATGCTTGGCTGCATAGCTAGAGGTATAACAAGCAGGAAGAGGGAGATTATGATCCCGCTATATAGAGTGCTGGTGAGACCACATTTGGAATTACTGTGTTCAGTTCTGGAGACTGCACCTACAAAAAGATATTGACAAAATTGAACGGGTCCAAAGACGGGCTACAAGAATGGTGGAAGGTCTTAAGCATAAAACGTATATGTCTGGAGGACAGAAGGAAAAGGGGGGACATGATCGAAACATTTAAATATATTAAAGGGTTAAATAAGGTCCAGGAGGGAAGTGTTTTTAATAGGAAAGTGAACACAAGAACAAGGGGACACAATCTGAAGTTAGTTGGGGGAAAGATCAAAAGCAACATGAGAAAATATTATTTTACTGAAAGAGTAGTAGATCCTTGGAAAAAACTTCCAGCAGACGTGGTAGATAAATCCACAGTAACCGAATTTAAACATGCCTGGGATAAACATATATCCATTGTAAGATAAAATACAGGAAATAGTATAAGGGCAGACTACATGGACCATGAGGTCTTTTTCTGCCGTCAGACTTCTATGTTTCTTTTTTTTTTTAATATTTTTTATTATTTTCAAAGTAAAACGAACAAAGACATACAACATTAAACATTTAAGGAGCTACTATTGCTCCGCTTATCTTAGAAGTCTAACTAATACAAAATATAAAAAACTCTAACTGTTACAAGATCTAAGCAGAAAAACCACACTTGAAAATTACTTTATCATTAAATTTAATTATAGATTTTTAAAATTAAGATTATTGATTGAGTTTCTCTCTATATATTTTTTTTGTACAAAAAATAATAATAATATACTTATATGTATATATATATCAAAAAAAACAATAAGCAAATTATTAGTAATGCAAGAAGAATAAAAAAAAAATATAAACACTTCTGAATTAGTTATAATATGAACTATATAAACTATATAATTCTATCTTATAATTTTTAAGTAATCATTTATTCTTATATGTTTAATTTTTAATACTATTTTTAACATTCCACCAATCATATACTTTATCCCAAATTTTATAAAATTCTGTTTCAGTTTGATTGTTCAACCTTTTAGTCATCATATCTAGTTCTGCACACTCTATGATTTTTTTAAACACCTCAGAGTCTTTCGGTATCGTCTTTTCTTTCCATTTCTGCGCGAATGTTATTCGTGCCGCAGTCAATATATGTATTATTAAATAGTAAATATCTTTTTTATACTTTATATTTGAAATACCCAATAAAAAAATTTCAGGAGATTTTTTAATCTTCTCCTTTGTTATTTCATTTATCCAATTCTCTACTTTATTCCAAAATATTTTTGTCTCCGGACAGGTCCACCATGTATGGTAATATGTACCAACTTCTTTTTTGCATTTCCAACAAATGGGCGATACCGAAGGAAACATTTTAGAGATTCTATATGGTGGAAGGTGCCATCTATAAAACATCTTAATTTGATTTTCTTTGAAAGAGATTGATTTTGTTATTTTCCAATTATAGGTCCATATCTTTTCCCAAGTATCTAAATCAATCTCTTTGCCAAAATTTTTGCACCAACTGATCATATTATCTTTCAATATCCAACCTATCGTTCTATGATTTAGTAAATATTTATAAACATTTCCAATTGTCTTTGTTTGATTTTGGAATAATAATTTGCCCAGTACATTATTTTCTTTTAAAAAAATGTAAGTCTTTACGTCTATTTGATATCTAGAACTAATCTGCATATAATGCCACCAATCTAAGTCTATACCTAACTCGTATAACTCTTGTTTTGTTCTTAATTTTAATTGATTATTTAACAAATCACTATATTTCCAAATCTTACCTTTTCCTTTAAGATTTGGGTGTACTATGGCTTCAAGGGGTGAAACCCATTCTGGCATTACTAAAAAATGATTTTTCTTTATTTCATTCCACACTTCTATCAATGCCTTTCTAATAACATTATTTTTAAAATATGAGTGGGTTCTTAACTTATCATACCAAACAAATGCATGCCACCCGACCATCAAGTCGTGGCCTTCTAGGTTAAGCAATCTTTGATTTTCTAGTGTAAGCCATTCTTTTATCCATGTCAGAGCCGTGGCATGATAATATAGTTTCCAATTTGGAAGCCCCAGGCCCCCTCTCTCCTTACGGTCTTCTAATGAATTTTGTTTTATTCTTGATTTTTTACCTTGCCAAATAAATTTTCTTATTATCTTATTCAATTCGGCAAAGAATTTCGCTCCTGGATTTATCGGAATCACTTGAAAAAGGAATAGTATTTTTGGAAGGATATTCATTTTAACTGTGGAGATTCTTCCTACGAATGATAATTGTAAATTACTCCATATTTCTAAATCTTTTTTAATCTGACTTAATAATTTTAAGTAATTGTCGTTTTTTAAAGATAGGGCTTTGGAGGTCATCCATATCCCTAAGTATTTCACTTTTTTCGTGATCTTCATGTTTGATAAGTCTCCTAAGTGTTTTCTCTGTATTTCAGTCATATTTTTTGTTAGTATCTGTGTCTTTTCCTTATTTATTTTCAATCCTGCGACTTTCCCATATTCTTCAATCACATTTATTAAATTTAGGATAGATTCTATTGGGTCATCTAAAATAAAGACTACGTCATCTGCAAATGCTTGTGTTTTATAAACTTCTTTTCTGATTTTCAATCCTTTTATTTTCTGATCTGCTCTTATTTTTATCAGCAATACTTCTAAAGTCAAAATAAACAACAATGGTGATATTGGGCAACCTTGTCTTACTCCTCTTTGTATAACTACTTTTTCTGTTTGTTCACTATTTATTATAATTTTAGCAGTTTGTTCAGAATATATAGCGTCTATTATGTTAAAAAACTTTGTTCCTACTTCCATCTTATTTAATTGTATTTTCATGAAATTCCAGTCCACGTTGTCAAATGCTTTTTGAGCATCTAAAAATACAAGTGCCATTTGCTTTTCAGGGTGTTGTTCGTAGTATTCCAAAGTGTTAACAATTATTCTTAAATTATTTTTAATTTGTCTTCCTGGTAAAAACCCATTTTGGTCACTGTGTATCATGTTGTTTATAATACTTTTAAGTCTATTGGCAAATATTGATATAAAAATTTTATAGTCTACGTTCAACAATGAGATAGGTCTATAATTTTCAATTTTTTCTTTCTTGGTATCCGCCTTATGTATTAAGGTTATTAAAGTTTCTGACCAGGTTTTTGGTAATTTACCTGTTGTCAATATTTGATTATATATCTCAAGCATGTTGGAAAAGAATATTTCTAAATCTAGTTTGTAAAATTCAGCTGGTATTGCGTCTGGACCGGTCGCTTTATTATTTTTTGATTCTTTATAGATTGTTTTAATTCTATATCTGTAACGGGTCTATTTAATCTTTGCTGTTGGGCTTCCGTTAAAACTGGAAGTTTTATTTGTTCCAAATATTTAAAAATTAAATCCTCGCTTATCTCTTCTTTCTTATATAATTGTTTATAGAATTCCGAAGCTATTTCCTTTTTGTCTTCTATTCTATGTTTTATAGTACCTTTTGAATCCATCAGATTTTTTATAATTTTATTTTCTCTCTCTTTTCTAAGTTTGTATGCCAGCCATCTTCCAGGTTTATTTGCATATTCAAAATAATCTTGTTTTGCTCTTTTTATCTTTTCTGCAATTGATTCTTGTTCTATTAATCTCAATTTATGTCTTATTAATTCTCTCTGATTTTTTAATTTGTCATCCTTATCCTCTTTTTGCATTAAAATTTCTAATTTTCTTAATTCTTCTACTAATGTTTCTTGGTATTCTTTCTTTTCTTTATTCTTTTTTGCTGTGAATGCTATTGTTAATCCACGTATATATGCTTTGGTTGTGTCCCATAAATTTTGAGGGGTAGTATCTGCATTTTTATTTATTTTTAAGAAAATCTTTAACTCCTTCTCTACCCATTTCTTATATTCAGGATCTTTTATTATAATTCTATTCATTGACCAATTCTTTATTATCCTTTTACCTTTCCAATATATGGATAGAGGGTTATGATCGGCCCAAGTATTTGTTTCTATTTCTATTTCACTTATTTGTTCCATTATTTGAGTAGGAGCCCATGCCATATCAATTCTAGACCAAGTCTTATGTGGATTGGAATAAAAAGTATACTGTTTATCTTTTAAATGCTGTTCTCGCCATACGTCTTTTAATGCCAATTCTGTTCTCATTTTCCAAAATGATGCCGGTAATATTACCTTTTTTTTCTTTTCTTTTCTTTTCCCATTATAATCCATTTGGTCATCTGATATTGCATTAAAGTCTCCTATTATTATCATATTTTCAATTGATAACTCATTGATTTTTTCATGTAGGTCTTTATAGAATTGTTTTTGATTATCATTTGGTGCATAAATTGAGACAATTGTTAAAGGTTTTATTTCTAAATCTAATTGTACTATCAAGATCCTTCCATCACCATCATTATATATTTCTTTAGATTCAATTAAATCATCGATATACATTGCTACACCTCTTTTCTTTTGGTTTGCCAAACTTGTGTATAATTTTCCCAATTTGGGATTCTTAAGGAGACTTCTTTTTTATTTTTTGATATGAACTTCTTGTAGGATGCTTATCTGGGCTTTTTGTTTCATAAGTTTAGTTAATACTTGGTTTCTCTTCCTTGGGTTATTTAATCCATTTACATTGACTGAAAATATTTTCAGATCATGTGTCATCTTTATTTATAGTACCTTTTGGGTTCTTTTGGTTCTCGAAGTCGGGTATCTAAAATTAAGTCTTGTGAGATCTGTAGTTGTTTCTGCCTTACCACCAACGCTTCTTCCACTCCACCACCTGTGGCCCCCCTCACTTCGTCGCCAAGCTCTGATTGGATCTGAATTTGCGCAGTACTGTCCAGTCCACTTCGTGCAAGGAAAGATCGTGCTTGTTCTACACTTTCTATTTTCACTCTCGTTGATTGCCATGTTAGGGTCAAACCTTCTGGTATCAGCCATCTGAAAGGAATGCTCTTTCTGATTAAAATACTTGTAAGAAAATAATATTGTCTTCTAGCCTCTCGGACTCTCCTCGGAACTTGTTTCAGAATCGCAATTTCTTTTCCATTACGTTGGAAAGACTCGTTTTTTGTGTATCTCAATATTGTATCTTTGACAATTCTTCTTGTGAACTTGATGTGGACTTCTCTGGGTAAGTTGTGGCGCCTAACATATCCAGTCTGAACTCGGTAGACTTCGTCGATCTCTTTTACCAGGTCTGTTGGGTCCAACTGCAAAATGGCTCCCATAACTTCTGCCATTTTTGCGGGAAGATCTTCGTCTTTTTCTTCTTCGATGTTTTGAAACCTCAGTCCATGTTGAGAAGAGTGAAGTTCTAAATTGGTTATTGCTATGTCAAAGTCTCTACGGGCAGCGTAGTTACGGTCTTCATATTCTTCTACTCTCTGTCCCACATCTTGAATTTTCCCTTCTGTCACTTGTATTCTCTTTTCGCTGTCTTGTAATTTTTGTTGAATAACTTTTATATTTCCATCCATTTCGGCAACATTTCCTTTTACTTCAGTTAATTCAGTTCGAAGTTCTGCAATTTCTTTTTTAATTTCGTCTTTCATCTCCTTCATCTCTTGCCTCAGTTCCTGTAAGTAGGTTTTCATTTCCTCTTTGTCTGTGTTGCTTTGATTTTTTGCATCGGTTTGTAATGCCTTGATGTCAGCTAATGCTTCTTGGATAATCTGAAGACCAGGGTCCATCGTAGGCTTGTCTTTTTCTTTCTCTTTAGCTAACATTGTGGGTATGGTCATTTGTTGTAACGGTGATGAAGTTGGAGAAGTCCTAGGTGTTGAAGTTGGAGCGGGAGTAGTTGGTTGTTTTCGCGTTGTTATTGTAGTCACTGAGGTCACACTCTGTGCCCTGTGGGAACCTTTCATAGTCCAAAATTTACTGTTAATTATTTTGTGTTAAAAAAAAAATATTTTAATCTGGATCTTATGTATCTTAATAGAAAAATGAAGCAGTAAAAGGAAAAAAGAAAGATTAAATATATTGATTTAATTCAATTAATGCTATAATTTATTATTGAGTTTAATTAAAAGGAAAGTAAAAAAGAAAAAGAAAATAAAGGGGTAAAGGTAAAGAAAGAAGAAAATATTTTGGTGAGTTCCTAGATTCCTTAAGTGGGGGTCAGGTAGGGGATAGGAAGAAACCAATATTCTAGCACATATCTATTTAATAATAATTAAAAAAAGAAAAAAATATAGAAGAGAAAAAAAGGGGGAAGAGAAAAAGAGGAGAAGAAAAAAGGAGAAAAGTAAAAGGAAAGAAGGATAGAGAGGGTTTCTTCAAAGAGGGGTAAATAGAAAGTAAAATCAATACCTAGATAGAATTTCTTTTAAGAAGACAGAAAAGGGAGAGGAGAAATAAATATTCTATATATATAAAAAAATAGAAAAATATATTTAAAATTATTTAAAAAATATACTTATATGTGTAGGAGTGCAAAAATAAAATAAAATGAAATAATAAAATAATATAAAAATTAATCCAATTAATAAACAGACTTTTTGTTAAAAAAGAGAGATATATCAAAAACTCTAAGGGAAAAAGGGTTCAAAAATTTCTAATGAGTCCAAAAAAGAAAAAGAAAAAACCCAAAAAGAAACAGTAGGCCTAACTTATGCTCTAATAAAATTATCCAGAGAAAAAGGGAAAAAAGAGAAAAATAGGTCCAAAATCAATGTCCAAAATATTTTCTAAATTCAAATACCAATGAGATGGTCCAAGTTTCTATACTATATATTTAAAAAGAGAGAGAACAATGAGAGTAAAAAAAGTAAAAATACAAAAAATATCCTTACGCCTCTGAAATCAGACAAAAAATAGTCCCAGCATGTCCAAGGAAAGATTTATAATAGAATAAAAATAGTATCAAAAGTTTTAAGAATAGGAAAATAAGATGTATACTCCAAAATTCGTTTAAAATATTTATAGCTTCAGAAAAAATCCATTGAAAAGAAAAAAAACATAAATTGAATTAGTTCAGTTCATTAGTTCCACAATGCTCAATTGATTAATATATTTTACTTCATTCACTCCATGATTTCCAAGTCAAACTTTAGTTTTAGAAGAGAAAAAATTGTAACAAGAAGAAATATACGAAGAAAAGGGAAAGTAGACACACCACACTATAATCTTAAGTAGCAAAAAAAAAAAAAGTGAAAGTTATACTCAGTTGTAACAAAGGCAAGTAGTTCCGGCTGATCTTCTCCACCGCGGATGGATATCACTTACAGTTTTCTTCTTTTGTTATATTCGCCTTAGAGTTGAAAAAATCTTCTTTTTCCCAAACTTGTGAAGATACCAAAGGAATTCCGTGTGGTGCTATGAGTCTCCTCTTTCTGCTGATCAATTATTTGTAGACTTCTTCTATTTTTTTGACCTTCCGCTGTCGGCGACCGCTACGGCTGTGTCCAGGCAGCCGCCTGGGCACAGCTCTCCATGCCTGCAGCTGCGGGGCTATCCCTCACTTCCGGGACCGTGGCGATCCGTCCCAGGGTGTCCGGGAGACCCCCTGTCCTGTGCCGATCCCTCCAGAGTCGGCACCACGCGAAACCGCGTCCTGCAGGCTGGAAAGGAGGACCGCGGTGCCGGAGCTCAGCCTCCGCTCCTCCGGCGTGATCGGGCTCCACCCGGAAGTCCCAGACTTCTATGTTTCTATGTTTCTATGCCTGGCCCCTTCAGAATATTACTTCCCATTTTCAGCTGCTCTTTGTCTATCTGGTAGACATCAAAAGTAATTCAAGTATTGGGGAGCAATATGTATCAGGAATTTTTTGCAGCAGGTCAAGAGAGGATTCTCCTTTTTTTTAAAAAAAAATTTTTTAAACTAATTTTTCAAAAGACAAACAAAGGACAAACAACATTCAACATTTAAGGAGCTACCATTGCTCCGCTTATCATAAAAGACCCACCTTTGCCGTCAAGCATGGGGGAACTAAAACACCTCCCCCTTGCCCATGTTGTTTTGTTGATTGACTGACTGTGTGCCTGTTTTTTATATATACTGTTTTTTTTATGAGATTATTAATTTCAATTGGAATCTGGATGGGTGGGCATTGGATTTGGTATTGTGTACTGTACTGTTTTTTATTATTGTTGTGAACCGCCCCGAGTTTGCGGAGAGGGGCGGCATATAAATCCAATAAACCTAACCTAACCTAACCATAAAAGTCTAACTAATACAAAAAGGAAAAAAGCCTAACTATGATCAGATCGATACAAAAACATAACATACATACCCTATATTCTTATTAAATTTAACTCTATATTCTCTATGTTAATTAATTTTCTTATCTATCAAATATTAAATGTTTTAATCTAAAATAGAATATAAAATATATCACTTCTAAATTTATCATATTGCAAAACTACCCTATGTTTATATTATTTTTAAGCTATTCATATATGCATACGGTTTACCATCACATTAATAAGTTCAAATAATTATAAATTCTTACTTATTTAATTTTTAAAACTATTTTTAAAATTCCACCATTTATATACTTTATCCCATATTTTATAATATTCTGTTTCAGCTTGGTTATTCAAGCGTTTTGTCATCATGTCTAATTCCGCACATTCTATAATTTTTTAAATACTTCTACATCTTTTGGTATTTCCTTTTCTTTCCATTTCTGTGCAAATGTAATTCTTGCCACAACCAATATATGTATTATTAAATAATACATTTCTTTTTTGTACTTCATATTTGAAATACCCAGTAGGAAAAATTCAGGAGATTTTTTTGATCTTCTCCTTTGTTATTTCATTTATCCATTTCTCTACTTTATTCCAATATTTCTTGGCTTCAGAGCATGTCCATCATGCATGAAAGTATGGGCCAGTTTCTTTTTTACATTTCCAACAAACAGGTGAAACAGTCGGAAACATTTTGAAAATCCTATATGG
Source organism: Erythrolamprus reginae (assembly GCF_031021105.1). Taxonomy (NCBI): domain Eukaryota; kingdom Metazoa; phylum Chordata; class Lepidosauria; order Squamata; family Dipsadidae; genus Erythrolamprus; species Erythrolamprus reginae. Next base: position 27,471,040 of record NC_091951.1, on the reverse strand, counting down.
TGGAAGGTGCCATCTATAGAACATCTTAATTTGATTTTCTTTAAAAGAAATTGATTTTGTTATTTTCCAATTATTATCATCTTCTAATGGGATGATAGCCATTTCATAGGTCTGAATAATTCTCATTTTGTAAAGTCTTGATAGAGTCCAAGACTGGGGTTGAAGCCAAGAACAATAGGATCATTCTGAACATAAAGAAAACAAATGTCATGTTATCAACCTGTTGATATTATCTCAAAATTAGCAATAATAGAATATCAAATTATACATACATATTTTCCAAACACAGTACTTAGTTAATTTTTACTACCACGATGATTATTATAGTCTTTCCCTTTTATTTCTCTCTTTTTAAGCCCCAATTCCAAATATTGAGATTGCAGTTCCTAGCCAATCCAGCCTGGGGACTTCTTAGTCCTTGACACCATAAATAACTTGGTCCATCTCTGTTGGATCATCCACACTGGGAGCTTTGACTCCTCTGTAGTCCAGTACAAAGATGCAGATGGCCAACCCCAAGCCCTGACTGTGGAAGGAGATTCCAAGAAAATCATAATTTGTAACTAATCTGGCTTCTTCCCACAGATACAGGTTCAACCTCTATGGAGTCTTTGGACAAAAACTCTCCATCCCACCCGCCCCTCTACTTAGGCCACCATATGGCAGCTTCAGAAGTCATTGTGCTAAGATTTTTCAACTCTTGTAACTCTTTCAACCCTTGTTCGGAAATTCCAGATCGTGCAGAACGCGGCCACGAGAGCCATCGTGGGGCTTCCCAGATTTGCCCACGTATCTGCAACACTCCGTGGCCTGCATTGGCTGGCGATCAGTTTCCGGTCACAATTCAAAGTGTTGCTCATGATCTTTAAAGCCCTACATGGCATTGGACCGGAGTACCTCCGGAACCGCCTGCTACCACACGAATCCCAGCGGCCGATAAGGTCCCACAGAGTTGGCCTTCTCCGGGTCCCGTCGACTAAACAATGTCGTCTGGCGGGCCCCAGGGGAAGAGCCTTCTTTGTGGCAGCCCCGGCCCTCTGGAATCAACTCCCCCCGGAGATTAGAACTGCTCCCACCCTCCTTGTCTTCCGTAAACTACTTAAGACCCACCTATACCGCCAGGCATGGGGGATTTGAGACACCTTTCCCACAGGCTTATTATAATTTATGTTTGGTATGTATGTGCTGTTTGGTTTTTAATTCTGATAGGTTTTTTAGGTTTTTTTAATATTAGATTTGTGCCAGTATAATATTGTTTTATCGTTGTTGTGAGCCGCCCCGAGTCTTCGGAGAGGGGCGGCATACAAATCTAATAAATTATTATTAATTATTATTCATATTAACATTTCTAGTTTCTTTAATGAGTAGCATGGTTATTGGGTGTTTCAACTCCAGGGTTGTATCCACAACAGTCAGGCATTCTAATCAAGCTTTTCTCCCATGTTCCTCTTTAAGCTCAAGCCACAGAGCCCCAAAAGCCACCTTCTTTCCAAGCCAGCCTGGGAGAACTGTCAGTGCTTGATGTCACTAGTGATTCTGTCCGACTCCAATGGACCGTTTCTACAGGGAGCTTTGACTCCTTCCTGGTCCAGTACAAGGATGCAGATGGCCAGCCCCAAGCATTGCCCGTGGAGGGAGACTCCCGTGAAATCACTCTGACCAACCTGGTCCCTTCGCGCAGATACAAGTTCAATCTCTACGGAGTCTCGGGGCGCAAACGTTCTAACTCTATCTCTACTTTTGCCACAACAGGTCAGTTTCAGGAAATTCTCTGCCTGGGAGATTTTAAAATCATATTAGTACTGTATTATTGATTTCCTTTATATGTAGCATATTTGCAACTACGGTATTATATTTGCAACCATAGTTCCCTCTAAGCTGAGCAGTGAGCAATCGCTCACTTAAAAATCATCCTCAACTCAGAGTTTTCCAAACCTGCCCAGAAGCCGAGAGGGAAAGAGTGAGAGGGAAGGAGAGAGAGAGGAAGAGAGGAAGAGAGGAAGAGAGAGAAACAGATAGAAAAAAGAGAGGAAGGAAAAGAGAAAGAAAAAGAATGGGAGCAAGGAAGAGAGAAAGAAAATCAAAATCTAGTTTGAAACTAGCTCAACTATTTAAGTGGCATTTTGATATTGATAGAGTTGCCTTATGAGCTCACTGTTATAGACACACAGTACAGTATTTTATTTTGAAATTCTCTGAGGCAAAACAGGGTGGGTTTTTTATTTGTTTGTTTGTTTGTTTGTTTGTTTATTTATTTATTTATTTATTTATTTATTTATTTATTTATTTATTTATTTATTTATTTATTTATTTATTTATTTATTTATTTATTTATTTATTTATTTATTTATTTATTTATTTATTTATTTATTTATTTATTTATTTATTTATTATTTCTGTGCCGCCCAGTCCCAAAGGGACTGCCGCTCAGACACTGTACTTTTCTGCCCACCCCAAAAAAATATTAGAGGAAACACTGTTTGCAACATCAATGCAATTATCCCTTCTTTTTCATTTTCGTGATTAGCTCGCCTTGAAAATTCAGAAGAACAATTTCCGGTCCAATCCACCTTGGGGGAGTTCTCTGTCCTGGACGTCACAAGTGATTCTGTCCGTCTCCATTGGACTGTTCCCACTGGGAGGTTTGACTCCTTCCTAGTCCAGTACAAGGATGCAGAGGGCCAACCCCAAGCGTTAACTGTGGAGGGAGATTCCCGTGAAGTCACTGTGCCCAAACTGGTTCCTTCCCGCAGATATAAGTTCAACCTCTACGGAGTCTCTGGGAAAAAACGTTCTAGGCCGCTTGCTACGGAGGCCACCACAGGTCAGTTTCCGGTTTTAGCATGGCTTTGCACTTTTCAGATAATATTATTTCATAGTAACATTCTTGATTTCCTTAACAAGTTAACATTGTACTGATGGTCTATGGCAGTGATGGTGAACCTTTTTCCCCTCGGGTGTCAAAACAGTGTGTGTGCAGGCTATCGCATATGCATGGGTTTTTAGACTTTTAAAATGTATTATTGTTATTTTAGATTCTAAATTGTTTTATCATTGCTGTAAGCCGCCCCGAGTCTACGGAGAGGGGCGGTATACAAATCTAAATAATAATAATAATAATAATAATAATAATAATAATAATAATAAGTGCCACACCCATGATTCAATGCCTGGGGATGGTGAAAACTGCTTCCCCTGCCCCCCGGAGGCCCTCTGGAGGCCGGAAACAACCTGTTTCCCAACTTCTGGTGGGTCTAGTAAGCTCATGTTTCGCCCTCCCCAGGCTCCAAAGGCTTCCTGGAGCTGGGGAAGGTAAAAGCACCCTCTCCCATCCCCTGGAGCCTCTCTGGAAGCCAAAAACGCCCTCCCAGAGCCTCTGTTCAAGCTAAAAATCAGCTGGCCAGCACACACATGCACTTTGGAGCTGAGCTAGGGCAATGGCTTGCGTGCCAGCAGATATGGCTCCGCGTGCCACCTGTGGCACCCGTGCCATAGGTTTGCCATCAGTGGTCTATGGAGATTCTCAGTTACCCAGGTCATGGTTGTCCAAAATGTGGTCCTTTTTACTGATTGTTCCAGCTCTTGTGTTGTATCTCCAGGACCAGGGACATTATAACTGAGCCTTTTCTTTCTTTCCCTGATTTAGTTCCCATGGTAGACTCAGAGGAACCAGTTCCTATCCAACCCAACCTAGGAGAATTCTCAGTACTGAATGTCACAAGTGATTCTGTCCGACTCTATTGGACTGTCTCCACTGAGAGCTATGACTCCTTCCTGATCCAGTACAAGGATGCAAATGGCCAGCCGCAAGCATTGCCCATAGAAGGAAGCTCCAATCAAGTCACAGTGACCAACCTGACTCCTTCCCACAGATACAAGTTCAATCTCTATGGAGTATCTGGACACAAACGCTCCAACCCCCTTTCTACCGATGCCACTACAGGTCAGCTTGATAAGCCAGCATGGCTGGAGGCTTATTGCAGGTTGCTTTTTTGTATGTGTGAACTAGTAATAACTAGATTGACCAGTCTTAATAGCCATAAAGTAGCAGAAACTTGCAGCAGTGATTGTGAATTTTTTTGCATCACCCTTCAGTATTTTGGAGGATTGGTGGGAAGGAGTGAGATATTGATTTATATACAAAAGAACATTGTACCGTGTATAACTATTAGCATATGTGTGTGTGTGTGTGTGTGTGTATGTGTGTCTGTCACATGGGTTTTTTTTGCTGAATTTGAAAATTAAGGGAGATTAGGATAGATCTATTTCGACCTTATTTTGACCTCATCAGCTAGCCATACCCTCACTGGGACTTGAACCTGCAACCTTTGCCTTGTAAAGCAGAGAATTAACCTCTAGGCTACAGTATCCAATCCCTTCAGCTCTGCACCAGGGAAGGGTTACATATTTTTGTGTCGAATCACCCTGGTATATTGAAGGAACATAACAGCTCCTTTTTTGCCTCTCGGCCCAACCCAGGGCCATTTCCAAGGCAGTTAATTTTATTGATAGCCGACAATTCTATCTATCTATATATAATCCATACATTATTTTGTCATTCATAAATTAAATTAATAATAATAATAACAATAACAAACAATGTTCTGGTTTATCTATTTTCTGAAAACTCTTGTTTAAACTCCAATTTCACTATTATTTTCATATTTTTCTCTTCTGTATCGCCAGCAATTTATTACTGACTTGTATAGATTTGTTGTTTTAGTCCCTATGTAGGTAATATATAATGGTATATGGAACCTGGATTTCCATCACTAAACAATGTGGTAGTAAGGCATAATATCATTGACTGTGCCAACTTATGACCCTAGTAAGAATTCCAGTTGCAATTATTAGTTAAATCCTACATGGTCGCTGTGTCCCATGTCACCAATTCTTACTTGAAACCCCCTGCTGCTTTCCCCTTTGACCTTGTTTGTCCGAAGCCGGCAGTGAATGTCATAAATGGTAATTGTATGTCTATAGGATGCTGCAATGTCATCATTGTGAGCCAATTGCCATGTACTCAAATCATGATCACACGACATGGGGACAGTGTCAGAGTGCAGCTATGAGGACCCGTAGTGAATCCCCATTCATTCAGCATTTTAACTTCAAAAGGTCGCTGAACAAACAGACATTAAGCAAGGACTACTTGTGTGACTCTGTTGGCCCTCACAATTAGAGCTCTCCTCTTTTTTGCAGAGTTCAATTTGTCTTTTTATCTTTTTACATTTGTTTTCTATTCTTATTCAGTCCAAAAAGTTGGCTTTTTCTTTGCCTTTTCTGTTTGTCAGTTCCTGCCAGGGCTTGTGGACGCTTTTTCTCTTTCGGAAATTTACTGCATCTGATGGAAACGGCTCCAAGAACTCTTCCCTCACTCTAGTTCTGAGGGAAGTAAATAAATGCCTCTATCCAGTTTTTTCCGTTTTTGTCTCCTTTCAGTTTTCTCTCCTCATCAGGGCAGTCTTTTTTTCAGCTTGCCTATATTTCCTGGATTTTAGTTTCACTTCTTCCACCTATTCTTCATGAGGCCTCAAGCAGCACAGCTCCCTTGCAGCCATTTTGTCTTCCCTCCTGCCCTAAACTGCTGTTCCTTTGACAACTGTTATTTCATTGGCTGCTCAGTTACTATGACAATGGAGGCGGGCTGAGGGAATGGAAGAAAGGCATACAGGTGCTTTTAAACAATGCAGGAAGTCCTTCAGCAGGGCAGTTCCCATATTATTATGTTGTGTTCATTCCTTAGTAAGCAACAATTTTTACAGATTATTCCACCTCCTAGATGGCATTCCAATTTTAAAAACATTTTCTCTGTTTTAGCCAGCATTACATACACAAAGGAGCCAATTCCTGTGCAACCCAGCCTGGGAGAGTTTTCTATCCTTGATGTCACAACTGATTCTGTCCGTCTCCATTGGACCGTCCCCACCGGGAGCTTTGATTCCTTCCTGGTCCAGTACAAGGATTCAGATGGACAACCTCAAGCATTACCGGTGGAGGGAGATTCCCGTGAAGTCAGAGTGACCAACCTGGCTCCTTCCCGCAGATACAAGTTCAACCTCTATGGGGTCTCTGGGCGCAAACGCTCTGGACCCCTCTCTACCGATGCCACCACAGGTCAGTTTCAAGAGATGGCATGGATGGGGATTCTATAAATATTAACCTCCCATATAATCATTCCTGATTGTCTTAACCAGCCACCTTTTTAGTTCCAACGCTTAGGTATTATCTCAAAAACCGAGGAAATGAAAAGTTAGGTTTTTTTCTTTTATTTCTACAACTTATTTCTATAACTACAGACCAGTTAGCTTGACATCAGTTATAGTTAAAATGATGGAGACTCTACTCAAAAAGAGGATAAATCAGCACCTAAAAAACAATAACTTATTGGACCCAAATCAGCATGACTTTACTGAAGGCAAATCATGTCAGACTAATCTCATTGATTTCTTTGACTATGTCACAAAGGTGTTGGATCAAGATGGTGCCATGGATATTGCCTATCTGGACTTCAGCAAAGCCTTTGATACGGTTCCACATAAAGAGCTGATAGATAAATTAGTGAAGATTGGACTTAATCCCTGGATAGTTCAGTGGATTTCAAGCTGGCTGAAGCTTAGACATCAGAGAGTTATTGTTAATGGCAGGTATTCTGAGCAGAGAAAGGTTACAAGCGGTGTGCCACAAGGGTCTGTTCTGGGTCCTATTCTTTTTAATATGTTTGTGAGTGACATAGGGGAAAGTTTGGTAGGGAAGGTTTGCCTATTTACCGATGACTCTAAAGTGTGCAATAGGGTTGATATTCCTGGAGGGGTCTGTAATATGGTAAATGATTTAGCTTTACTAGATAAATGGTCAAAGCAATGAAAACTGCAGTTTAATGTTTCCAAATGTAAAATAATGCACTTGGGGAAAGGGAATCCTCAATCTGAGTATTGTATTGGCAGTTCTGTGTTAGCAAAAACTTCAGAAGAGAAGGATTTAGGGGTAGTGATTTCTGACAGTCTGAAAATGGGTGAACAGTGTGGTCGGGCAGTAGGAAAAGCAAGTAGGATGCTTGGCTGCATAGCTAGAGGTATAACAAGCAGGAAGAGGGAGATTGTGATCCCGCTGTATAGAGCGCTGGTGAGACCAAATTTGGAATACTGTTTTCAGTTCTGGAGACCTCACCTACAAAAAGATATTGACAAAATTGAACGGGTCCAAAGACGGGCTACAAGAATGGTGGAAGGTCTTAAGTATAAAACGTACAGTATCAGGAAAGACTTCATGAACCCAATCTGTATAGTCTGGAGGACAGAAGGAAAAGGGGGGACATGATTGAAACATTTAAATATGTTAAAGGGTTAAATAAGGTTCAGGAGGGAAGTGTTTTTAATAGGAAAGTGAACACAAGAACAAGGGGACACAATCTGAAGTTAGTTGGGGGAAAGATCAAAAGCAACGTGAGAAAATATTATTTCACTGAAAGAGTAGTAGATCCTTGGAACAAACTTCCAGCAGACGTGGTTGGTAAATCCACAGTAACTGAATTTAAACATGCCTGGGATAAACATATATCCATCCTAAGATAAAATACAGGAAATAGTATAAGGGCAGACTAGATGGACCATGAGGTCTTTTTCTGCCGTCAGACTTCTGTGTTTCTATGTTTCTGTTTCCTAATTTTAGCCCAGCTGACAGACTCAGAGGAGCCAATTCTTATGCAAGCCAGGTTAGGGGAGTTTTCCATCCTTGATGTCACATCTGATTCTGTCCATCTCCACTGGACTGTCTCCACCGGGAGCTTTGATTCTTTCCTGATCCAGTATAAGGATGCAGATGGCCAACCCCAAGTGTTGGATGTGGAGGGAGACTCCCGTGAAGTCACAGTGACCAACCTGGCCCCTTCTCGCAGATACAAGTTTAACCTCTACGGAGTCTCTGGACGTAAACGCTCCAGCCCCATGTCCACCGATGCAACCACAGGTCAGCTTCAGGATTTTGCTTGGCTGGGGACTCTTCACATATTATTCTTCCACATTAATGTTTTTGGTTTTGATAATTGACTATTCCAGTTTTTGCATGGCGTCTCCAAGACCAGTGGAATTATAAATACGAATTTCCTTTCCTTTCCATGTTTTAGCCCACATTACATACACAGAGGAGCCAATTCCTGTGCAACCCAGCCTAGGGGAAATTTCCGTTCTTGATGTCACACCTGATTCTGTTCGTCTTCATTGGACGGTCTCCACTGGGAGCTTTGATTCCTTCCTGGTCCAGTACAAGGATGCAGATGGCCAGCCCCAAGCGTTGCCTGTGGAGGGAGGCTCCCGTGAAGTCACAGTAACCAACCTGGTTCCTTCACGCAGATATAAATTCAACCTCTATGGAATCTCCGGGCGCAAACGCTCCAGCCCTCTCTCTACGGATGCCACTACAGGTCAGTTTCTACCTGGGACATTCTACCTGGGAAATTTTAAGAAATTCTAACATCATATTAGCATTCCTTTATTTTTAAAATATATTTTTATTGATTTTGTAGATATGGTTACATAAAACAAACATAAAACAGTGCACAGTGCATGTGCCCATCACCCGACTGACAATAACCATCACCACCACCACCAATTGCGGGGAGTTCAAATATTTACTAGTATATATATATATATGTTTTTTATGTCGGATCACCCTGGTATATTAAAGGAACGTCACAGCTCCTTATTGCCTCTAGGCCCAACCCAGGACCATTTTAAGGCAGTTAATTTATTTATAGCCGACAACTATATTCTGTATGTGTCAAATGTTTTTTTAGCTGGAATTTTTAAAATTAAGGGAGACTAGGATAGTCCCATTTCGGCCTTGTTCTGGCCTCATCAGCTAGCCACACCCTTCCTTACTGGGATTCAATCTTGGTAGCTTCTGCCTTGTAATCTTCCCGTGTAGAATTTGGAAATTTCTGGTGACGTTTCTACGAGGTCCCACTCGTCATCTTCAGGCTGGTGTTTCTGTCCTTGTTCTAAGGCGAACACTTAGAAACACTATATTATATATATTATATATATTTCCTAAGCTCTACTTTGCATTTGTTATTATTGAAAGAGTGATTGGAGTTTATTTTTCACATTTGCGTTACAGATTCTACTCAGCATATAACCTTTCACCTTATTCCATCGTGCCATCAGCTTCTCCAATTTATTTTCATCAAAGTTGTTTATTCTTATTTCCATGATTTCAAAATGTATGTGATCCACCATGTACCAGTACCAGTTCTGTAGTGTCCATTTTACAGACTCTTTCCAACCCAATACCACATTCCTGATTTCCTTAACAAATACCTTAATTGCTGAACTATTAGAACTGTTGGGTTGTACTGTATCTACAACATCGGTGTAATTTCAAGTAAACCTTTCCTTTCCTCCCCACTCTCCATACGACAGTTTCAAAGGAGGCTATTGGTGTCCAACCCAGCCTAGGAGAATTGTCAGTCCTGGACGTCACAAGCAATTCTGTTCGTCTCCATTGGACAGTCCCCACTGGAAGCTTTGACTCCTTCCTAATCCAGTACAAGGATGCAGATGGCCAACCCCAAGCTTTGCCTGTGGAGGGAGGCTTCCGTGAAGTCACGGTGATCAACTTAGCTCCTTCTCGCAAATACAAGTTCAACCTCTATGGCATCTCTGGGCGTAAACGCTCCAGGCCCCTCTCTACGGAAGCCACCACAGGTCAGTTTCAGGATACACTGTGACTGGGACAAGGGTGAAATCCAATTCTTTTTATTACTGGTTCTGTGGGCTTGGCTTGATGGGCATGGCTTGGTGAGTATGTCAGGAGAAAAATACAGTGGTACCTCATGATACGAACTTAATTGGTTCCAGGAGGAGGTTCGTAAGGTGAAAAGTTCGTAAGACGAAACAATGTTTCCCATAGGAATCAATGTAAAAGCAAATAATGTGTGCAAATCCTTCAGGAAAATCCCAAACTTTAGAAGGGAGGCGAACAGAGGGTAGGGAGGAGCAGCTAAAGGGGGCGGGTGGAAGAAGCAAGGCTAGGCTACAGGATGAGTGGGAAGGAAGAAAGGCAAGGGGGGCGTCCCTCCCTTTTCTTTCTTCAAAAGACACCCTTTCAGTGCCTTTGCAAGCACGTTGTTCTCTGCAAAATCTTTCCTCCAAGCTGCCCCTCCCTTTTCTTTCTTAAAAAGACACCCTTTCAGTGCCTCTGCAAGCACGTTGTTCTCTGCAAAATCTTTCTTCCAAGCTGCCCCTCCCTTTTCTTTCTTAAAAAGACACCCTTTCAGTGCCTCTGCAAGCACGTTGTTCTCTGCAAAATCTTTCCTCCCCCAAGCTGCCCCTCTCTTTTCTTTCTTCAAAAAAGGGGAGCAAAAGAAACCCCTTCATCCCAGCAGCAGCTGCTTGGGTTCATAAGGTGAAAATAGTTCGGAAGAAGAGGCAAAAAAATCTTAAACACCCGGTTCGTATCTTGAAAAGTTCATTAGAAGAGGTGTTCGTAAGATGAGGTACCACTGTACTACAAAATCCCCATTCCCACCAGAGATGGTATTTGGCATTTCTTTAAATTTCCCCTACCAGTTCTCCAAACTGCTCAAAATTTCCACTACCAGTTCTCCAGAACCTGTTAGAACCTGCTGGATTTCACCCCTGGACTGGTGGATTCTTCAGATGTTTACTCTTCTGTATTAACATTCTTGAGTTCCTTAACAAGAAATGTTTGTACTGATTGTTCCAGTTCTTGAATGACAACTTCAAGACCAAAGAAATAATAACTAAACCTTTCCCCCTCCCCTTTTCCCTGTTTTAGTTCGCTTGGCAGACTCAGAGGAACCAGTTCCTATCCAACCCAGCCTGGGGGTGTTCTCAGTTCTTGATGTCACAAGTGATTCTGCCCGTCTCTACTGGACTGTCTCCACTGGGAACTTTGACTCCTTCTTGATCCAGTACAATGATGCAGATGGTCAACCCCAAGCGTTGCCCATAGAGGGAAGCTCCAATCAAGTCACTGTGACCAACCTGGCTCCTTCGCGTAAATACAAGTTCAACCTTTATGGAATCTCTGGGCGCAAACGCTCCAGCCCTCTCTCTACAGATGCCACCACAGGTCAGCTTTGAGTATCAAATTAGCCTTTAAGAAATTGAAGTTCATTTTAACACTCTTTCCCCTTGGTTGGCAGCATGGATATGCAAAAAACAGCTACAAAACTTTTGCACTCTTCCAATTATTTAAGCATTTTAGCAATGAACTATATTGTTTTTTTTACTGTTGTGAGCCGCCCCGAGTCTTCAGAGAGGGGCGGCATACAAATCTAATAAATAATAATAATAAATAAATAAATAATAATAATAATAATAATAATATATCAATTGCTATACTATCGATAAAACCTGAAAACATTTTCTCGTATGCTGTGTGTACTCATGGTTAAACTAAAAAAATTAGTTTGCAAAAATATACCCCCAATTTCAATCTGACTCATTAGTAAATGACCCTTTCCATGAGAATTAGCAGTAGTATTTTTTAAAAGTACCCGTATCCTGTTTATTCATTTTTGAATGGTCAATGAGCCAAAAAGGCTCAGAAGAAGGATAGGATTTATTGCCCATAAAAACCTACCCTGGATAATTTTAAAGTGCTTCACCTTCAAAGAGTTCTCCTTCCCTGAATTTTATTGTATTTTGTGTTTTGAAGTATTTACAAAATACTACAAAAATGAACCATCATTGCTGCTTCCATGTAATAATTTCCTTATCACTGTCAAACTATTCACTTCATTACTATTACTATTAGTCTTCTCATCATTCCTATCATCCATATCCTCCCACTTATGTCTGTATAACTGTAAATTGTTGTGTGTATCCTTATGATTTATATTAATATTGATCATTTCCTGATTGCTTATTTGTGCCCTATGACAATCATTAAGTATTGAACCTTATGATTCTTGACAAATGCATCTTTTCTTTTATGTACACTGAGAGCATATGCACCAGAGACAAATTCCTTATATGTCCAGTCACACTTGGCCAATAAATTATTCTATTCTATTCTATTCTATTCTAGTCTAGTCTAGTCTAGTCTAGTCTAGTCTAGTCTAGTCTAGTCTAGTCTACTCCATAATTTACCACATCTCTCCTTGTTTTAACTCACCTTACAGGCTCAGAGGATGCAACTCCTCTCCAACCTAGTCTCGAAGAGTTCTCAGTTCTTGATGTCACAAGTGATTCTGTCCGTCTCCATTGGACAGTCTCCACTGGGAGCTTTGACTCATTCCTGATCCAGTACAACGATGCCGATGGCCAACCCCAAGAGTTGCCCATAGAGGGAGGCTCCAATCAAGTCACAGTGACCAACCTGGTTCCTTCCCACAGATACAAGTTCAATTTCTATGGAGTCTCAGGGCATGAACGCTCTGGCCCCCTCTCCACTGATGCTACTACAGGTCAGTTTCAGGATATGATGTGGATGGGGGAGTTTTCAAATAATATTTTTCCATATTATCATTCTTGATTTTCTTAACCAGTACTGTAATCTTTTTACTGAAGTTTCCACTATTTAGATATTATTTCAAAGACCAGAGAAGTGATAAGTTAGTATTTTCTTTTATTCCCTTCTTTTAGCCCACCTAACAGAATCAGAGGAACCAATTCCTGTCCAACCCAACCTAGGAGAATTTTCAGCCCTGGATGTCACTAGTGATTCTGTCCATCTCCATTGGACTGTCCCCACTGGAAGCTTTGACTCCTTCCTGGTCCAGTACAAGGATGCAGATGGCCAACCTCAAATGCTACCCATGGAGGGAGGTTCCCGTGAAGTCACTGTGACCAACCTGGCTTCTTCTCGTAGATACAAGTTCAACCTCTACGGAGTTTCCGGGAACAAACGCTCCACCCCCCTCTCTACTGATGCCACCACAGGTCAGCAGGATTTAGCAGAGCTGGTGGCCCTTCAGATATTATTCCTCCATGTTAATGTTTTCTTTTTTTAAAAAAAAATATTTTTTATTATACAAAGATTAAAAACAGAGCAGATATATGTTATTTTACATCTTATATCATTTCAAAGTGTGACCGTTATTATATAGTTGTTGTGCTTAAATTCTAAATGTTTTATACAGATACAGTGGTACCTCATCATACGAACTTAATTGGTTCCAGGAGGAGGTTCGTAAGGTGAAAAGTTCGTAAGATGAAACAATGTTTCCCATAGGAATCAATGTAAAAGCAAATAATGCGTGAAAATCCTTCAGGAAAATCCCAAACTTTAGAAGGGAGGCGAACAGAGGGCAGGGAGGAGCAGCTAAAGGGGGCGGGTGGAAGAAGCAAGGCTAGGCTAAAGGGTGAGTGGGAAGGAAGAAAGGCAAGGGGGGCGCCCCTCCCTTTTCTTTCTTCAAAAGACACCGTTTCAGTGCTGCCCCTCCCTTTTCTTTCTTCAAAAGACACAATTTCAGTGCCTTTGCAAGCATGCAAAATCTTTACTCCTCCAAGCTGCCCCTCCCTTTTCTTTCTTCAAAAGACACCGTTTCAGTGCCTTTGCAAGCATGCAAAATCTTTACTCCTCCAAGCTGCCCCTCCCTTTTCTTTCTTCAAAAAAGGGGGGAAAAAGAAACCCCTTCATCCCAGCACCAGCTGCTTGGGTTCATAAGGTGAAAATAGTTTGGAAGAAGAGACAAAAAACTCTTAAACACCGGGTTCGTATCTTGAAAAGTTCGTTAGAAGAGGCGTTCGTAAGATGAGGTACCACTGTACTTTATACAACGCTGCCCTTGATTTCCCCTCCCCCCCGTTGAACTGTTGACTTAACAGTTCCAATTTTCTTTTAATATCAATGTGCAGCTTATGGCATCAGCAGTTATCACACTTTTGTTCTGTCGTACAATTAATCTAGAGTCAGATTGGATTGATCTTAATTTTATATCTCAGGGTGATTTTCAGAACATCTTGTTTATTTACTACCATCATTGTTATTATTTTTGTTCTTGTTTTTGTTTTTTGTTTTTCTTCCTTGTTTCTACCCAGTCACAAAATTTATTCCAGATTTCATAATATTTTGATTCTTCTCTGTTTTTCAGTTTTGGGGTTAATCTATCCATTTCTACGCAGTCATTTTTTTTTTTTTAAATCATTTCTCTTTCTGATGGTGTTTCTTCTTTTTTCCAATTTTGTGCTATTGTAATTCTTGTTGCAGTAATCATATGCTGGATCAGATAATAATGGTCTTTTTTAAGTTTTTGATTTATTATGCCTAGAAGAAAGGTCTCTGGTTTTAATTTCAATGTAATTGTGGTAATATCGTTAATGTTTTCAATTTTCTTAACAATGAGGTTTTTTAAACTCGATTGTTCCAGCTTTGGGTGTCATCTTGAAGATCGGGGGAATTCTAACTAAACCTTTTCATTCATTTTCCCCATTTTAGCTCACCTTACAGATTCAGAGGATACAAATCCTATCCAACCCAGCCTGGGAGAGTTCTCAGCCCTTGACATCACAAGCGATTCTGTCCGACTGTATTGGACTGTTTCCACCGGGAGCTTTGACTCCTTCTTGATCCAGTACAAGGATGCAGACGGACAACCCCAAGCGTTGCCCATTGAGGGGAACTCCCGTGAAGTCACGGTAACAAAGCTGGCTCCTTCTCGTAGATATAAGTTCAACCTCTATGGAATCGTTGGGCGCAAACGCTCCAGTTCTCTCTCCACAGATGCCACCACAGGTTAGTTTCAGGATTTAATATGGCTGAGCACTTTTCAGATATTATTCTTCCAAATTAACATTCTTGATTTCCTTAACAAGTTAACTTTTTATTGATTGCCTATGGATATTCTCAGTTATTCAGGTCATTGTTGTCCCAAATGTGGTCCCGGTTCAGGTGTGCTTCCATTCACCAAAGACCCCCAATTCCATTTGATAGAGATGAATACTTTTATTTATTTGTTTGTTTGTTTGTTTGTTTATCTGTTTATCTGTTTATCTATTTATCTATTTATCTATTTATCTATTTATCTATTTATCTATTTATCTATTTATTTATCTATCTATCTATCTATTTATCTATTTATCTATTTATCTATTTATCTATCTATTTATCTATTTATTTATTAGATTAGTATGCTGCCCCTCTCCGCAGACTCGGGGCGGCTCACAACAACAATAAAACAATGTACAACAAATCTAATAATTTAAAAATCACTAAAAAAAACCTTATTAAAAGCAAATATACACACAAACATACCATGCATAAACTGTATAGGCCTAGGGGGAGATGTCTCAATTCCCCCATGCCTGACAGCAAGGGTGGGTTTTACGAAAGGCAAGGAGGGTGGGGGCAGTTCTAATATCCGGGGGGAGTTGGTTCCAGAGGGTCGGAGCCACCACAGAGAAGGCTCTTCCCCTGGATCCCGCCAAACGACATTGTTTAGTCGACGGGACCCGGAGAAGGCCAACTCTGTGGGACTTAACCGGTCGCTGGGATTCTTGCGGCAGAAGGCGGTCCTGGAGATATTCTGGTCCAATGCCATGAACGGCTTTATAGGTCATAATGAGCACTTTGAATTGTGACCGGAAACTGATCGGCAACCAATGCAGACTGCGGAGTGTTGGTGTAACATGGGCATACCTTGGGAAGCCCATGATTGCTCTTGCAGCTGCATTCTGCACGATCTGAAGTTTCCGAACACTTTTCAAAGGTAGCCCATGTAGAGAGCATTACAGTAGTCGAACCTCGAGGTGATGAGGGCATGAGTGACTGTGAGTAGTGAGTCCCGGTCCAGGTAGGGCCGCAACTGGTGCACCAGGCGAACCTGGGCAAACGCCCCCCTCGCCACAGCTGAAAGATGGTTCTCTAATGTGAGCTGTGGATCTCCGGAGGACGCCCAAGTTGCGGACCCTCTCTGAGGGGGTCAATAATTCCCCCCCCCAGGGTTATGGAAGGACAAATGGAATTGTCCCTGGGAGGCAAAACCCACAGCCACTCCGTCTTATCTTTTACTAGACAAGAAGTGATAGCAACAAAAGGAAGGCAAGTTCTGAGGCAAAACGTGCATAAAATGCATATACAAAGAAGGTCAAAACACTCCCAAATAACCCCCAAGGGCAATTCTCCAATCCCCATGTCCCAAGGCGTCAGGTGGGTGCACCAGCCATTTGATCTTCCACATCTGGTTCAGCGAAGTCATTGACCTTGAGTAGGCTATAAACATGACCATGTAACCTGGCAGTGCCTAGCAGTCTATGATGATAGCTTTCCTCCCTAGTATTCTAATCAAATACAAGAAGAGCAACCTCCAGCATGCTTCTACCACCCTGAATTTATTTATTTTATTTATTTATTTATTTATTGGATTTGTATGCCGCCCCTCTTCGCAGACTCGGAGCGGCTAACAACAGCAATAAAACAGTATGTAACAAAATCCAATACTAAAAACAGTTAAAAACCCATTATATAAAAACCAATCATACATACAGACATACCATGTATAAAATTGTAAAGGCCTAGGGGGAAAGTGTATCTCAATTCCCCCATGCCTGGTGGCAGAGGTGGGTTTTAAGCAGCTTTCGAAAGGCAAGGAGGGTGGGGGCAATTCTAATCTCTGGGGAGAGTTGGTTCCAGAGGGCCGCCAAGCAACATTGTTTGGTTGACGGGACCCAGAGAAGACCCACTCTGTGGGACCTAACTGGTCACTGGGATTCATGCATACCTAACCCACCCCACATTTCAATGACAGCTGAAGCAAGCCAGCAAAGTGGAGGATGACAGTCCCTTTACTAATTGTTCCAGCTCTTGGGTTGACCTTTTCGTTCTTCTCCTGTTTTAGTTCCCTTGGCAAACTCAGAGGAACCAGTTCCTATCCAACCCAGCCTAGGGGAGTTGTCAGTCGTCGATGTCACAAGTAATTCTGTTCGTCTCCATTGGACGGTCTCCACTGGGAGATTTGACTCCTTCCTGATCCAATACAAGGATTCAGATGGACAACCTCAAGCATTACCTGTGGAGGGAGGCTCCAATGAAGTCACAGTGACCAACCTGGCTCCTTCCCGCAGATACAAGTTCAACCTCTATGGAGTCTCAGGGCGTAAACGCTCCAGGCCCCTCTCCATAGATGTCACCACAGGTCAGTTTCAGGATATGACATGGCTGGGGGGAGTTTTCCAATGGTGTTCTTCCATAAGAGCCACGACGGCGCAGTAGAATGTAGTACTGCAGGCTACTTCTACTGACTGCTGGCTGACTGCAGTTTAGCAGCTTGAATCTCACCAAGGCTCAAAGTTGACTCAGTCTTTCATCCTTCTG
The DNA here is from genome assembly GCF_031021105.1 of Erythrolamprus reginae. Classification (NCBI taxonomy): domain Eukaryota; kingdom Metazoa; phylum Chordata; class Lepidosauria; order Squamata; family Dipsadidae; genus Erythrolamprus; species Erythrolamprus reginae. The sequence continues at coordinate 27,453,760 of NC_091951.1, read as the reverse complement.
AGCAGAGACAGGTTACAAGCGGTGTGCCACAAGGGTCTGTTCTGGGTCCTATTCTTTTTAATATGTTTGTGAGTGACATAGGGGAAGGTTTGGTAGGGAAGATTTGCCTATTTGCCGATGATTCGAAAGTGTGCAATAGGGTTGATATTCCTGGAGGGGTCTGTAATATGGTAAATGATTTAGCTTTACTAGATAAATGGTCAAAGCAATGGAAACTGCAGTTTAATGTTTCCAAAAGTAAAATAATGCACTTGGGGAAATACTCTGAGTATTGCATTGACAGTTCTGTGTTAGCAAAAACTTCAGAAGAGAAGGATTTAGGGGTAGTGATTTCTGACAGTCTCAAAATGGGTGAGCAGTGTGGTCAGGCAGTAGGAAAAGCAAGTAGGATGCTTGGCTGCATAGCTAGAGGTATAACAAGCAGGAAGAGGGAGATTGTGATCCCCTTATATAGAGCACTGGTGAAACCACATTTGGAATACTGTGTTCAGTTCTGGAGACCTCACCTACAAAAAGATATTGACAAACTTGAACGGATCCAAAGACGGGCTACAAGAATGGTGGAAGGTCTTAAGCATAAAACGTATCAGGAAAGACTTAATGAACTCAATCTGTATAGTCTGGAGGACAGAAGGAAAAGGGGGCACATGATCGAAACATTTAAATATGTTAAAGGGTTAAATAAGGTTCAGGGGGAAGTGTTTTTAATAGGAAAGTGAACACAAGATCAAGGGGACACAATCTGAAGTTAGTTGGGGGAAAGATCGAAAATATTATTTTACTGAAAGAGTAGTAGATCCTTGGAACAAACTTCCAGCAGACGTGGTTGGTAAATCCACAGTAACTGAATTTAAACCTGCCTGGGATAAACATAGATCCATCCTAAGATAAAATACAGGAAATAGTATAAGGGCAGACTAGATGGACCATGAGGTCTTTTTCTGCCATCAGTCTTCTATGTTTCTATGTTTCTATGTTTCTTCTTGGGTCAGTAAAATGAGGACCCAGATTGTTGGGGGCAATGTGCTGGCTCTGTAAATGGCTTAAAGAGGGCTGTAAGGCACTGCGAAGCAGTATGGAAGTACAAATGCTATTTCTTTTGCTATATTACCATTCTTGATTTTTTTTAACCAGTAAACTTTGGATGTTGTCTCAAAAGACCAGGGAAATAATAAATTAATCTTTTCTTTTATTTCCTCATTTAAGCCCGCTTTACAGACTCAGAGGAGCCTATTCCTGTCCAACCCAACCTAGGAGAATTCTCAGTGCTGAATGTCACAAGTGATTCTGTCCATCTTTATTGGACCGTCCCCACCGGGAGCTTTAACTCCTTCCTGATCCAGTACAAAGATGCAGATGGCCAACCCCAAGCGTTGCCCATAGAAGGAGGGTCCCATGAAGTCACAGTGACCAACCTGGCCCCTTCCCACAGATACAAGTTCAACCTCTATGGAGTGTCTGGACGCAAGCGTTCCAGCCCGCTCTCCACCGATGCCACCACAGGTCAGCTTCAAGATTTGGAATTTTTCAAATACTTTAATTTCATATTAACTTTCTTGGTTTCCTTAACAAGCAGCAATTCTTACTGAATGTTGAAGCTTATGGATTTCATATCGAACACCAAAGCTTTGTGCTGCAGATGGAATGGAATAGAATAGAATGGAATGGAATAGAATACAATAGAATACAATAGAATACAGTAGAATACAGTAGAATACAGTAGAATACAGTAGAATACAAGAGAATACAAGAGAATACAAGAGAATACAAGAGAATACCAGAGTTGGAAGGGACCTTGGATGTCTTCTAGTCCAATCCCCTAACTAGGCAGGAAACCCTAAACCACCTCAGTTCTTAGAACTAACCCCTTTTTAAATTCCTCTCCTTTAGCCCACGTTAGAGACTCAGGGGAACAAATTCCTGTCCAACCCAACCTAGGAGATTTCTCAGTCCTTGATGTCATGAGTGATTCTGTCCGACTCCATTGGACCGTCTCCACCGGGGCCTTTGACTCCTTCCTGATCCAGTACAAGGATGCAGATGGCCAACCCCAAGCGTTGCCTGTGGATGGAGACTCCCGTGAAGTCACCGTGTCCAACTTGGTTCCTTCACGCAGATATAAATTCAACCTCTATGGAATCTCCGGGCGCAAACGCTCCAGCCCTCTCTCCACGGATGCCACCACAGGTCAGTTTCGGATGACATGGGAAATTTTAAGATATTCTAACCTCATATGAACATCCCTGATTTTCTTAACAAATACCTTAATTGCTGAACATGACAACTGCTGGATTGCATCTACAACATTGGTGTAATTTCAACTAAACCTTTCCTTTCCTTCCCTCTCTCCATACGACAGTTTCAAAGGAGGCTATTGGTGTCCAACCCAGCCTAGGAGAATTGTCAGTCCTGGATGTCACAAGCGATTCTGTTCGTCTCCATTGGACAGTCCCCACAGGGGCCTTTGACTCCTTCCTAGTCCAGTACAAGGATGCAGATGGCCAACCCCAAGCTTTGCCTGTAGAGGGAGGCTTCCATGAAGTTACGGTGACCAACCTGGTTCCTTCACGCAGATACAAGTTCAACCTCTATGGAGTCTCCGGACGCAAGCGCTCTGGGCCCCTCTCCACTGATGCCACCACAGGTCAGCTTCCAAGTCATCTTAGAAACATAGAAGACTAACAGCAGAAAAAGACCTCATGGTCCATCTAGTCTGCCCTTATACTATTTCCTGTATTTTATCTTACAATGGATATATGTTTATCCCAGGCATGTTTAAATTCAGTTACTGTGGATTTACCAACCACGTCTGCTGGAAGTTTGTTTCAAGGATCTACTACTCTTTCAGTGAAATAATATTTTCTCACGTTGCTTTTGATCTTTCCCCCAACTAACTTCAGATTGTGCCCCCTTATTCTTGTGTTCATTTTCCTATTAAAAACACTTCCCTCGTGAACCTTATTTAACCCTTTGACATATTTAAATGTTGCGATCATGTCCCCCCTTTTCCTTCTGTCCTCCTGACTATACAGATTGAGTCCATTAAGTCTTTCCTGATAAGTTTTATGCTTAAGACCTTCCACCATTCTTGTAGCCCGTCTTTGGACCCGTTCAATTTTGTCAATATCTTTTTGTAGGTCAGGTCTCCAGAACTGAACACAGTAATCCAAATGTGGTCTCACCAGCGCTCTATATAAGGGGATCACAATCTCCCTCTTCCTTCTTGTTATACCTCTAGCTATGCAGCCAAGCATCCTACTTGTTTTTCCTACTGCCCGACCACACTGCTCACCCATTTTGAGACTGTCAGAAATCACTACCCCTAAATCCTTCTCTTCTGAAGTTTTTGCAAACACAGAACTGCCATTGCAATACTCAGATTGAGGATTCCTTTTCCCCAAGTGCATTATTTTACATTTGGAAACATTAAACTGCAGTTTCCATTGCTTTGACCATTTATCTAGTAAAGCTAAATCATTTACCATATTACAGACCCCTCCAGGAATATCAACCATATTGCACACTTGACTGTCACTTTTCAGCTCTTGGATCATCCAGTAAACATTCCTGGTTCTTTTTATAGGCAGCCTTATTGAATGTTTTCTGTTGCTGGATTGTATCTCCGACAAGACATTCTAATAAAGTCTTCATTTCCATATCCCTGTTTAGCTCAAACCATAGACTCAGAACCGGCAATTCCCAGCCAACCAACCTTGGGGGAGTTATCAGTCCTGGACATCACTAGCAATTCTGTTCATCTCTATTGGACTGTCCCCACTGGGACCTTTGACTCCTTCCTGGTCCAGTACAAGGATGCCGATGGCCAACCCCAAGCCTTACCTGTGGATGGAGGTTCCCGTGAAGTTACCGTGACCAACCTGGCCCCTTCCCACAAATACAAGTTCCTCCTCTATGGGGTCTCCGGGCGCAAGAAGACCAGCGTCCTCTCTGCTGATGCCTTTACAGGTCAGAGACAGTGAGAAGTCCATCAGAAGCTTTCAGATTCTATGCCCAATTTTTAATTTATTTATTTTTAGAAAATTTTCAATTCATTGATGTATTTGTTTCTTTATTTTATTTATTTATTTATTTATTTATTTATTTATTTATTTATTTGTGCAATACACAAATACATAGGAAGAAAAATAGACATGTAGTAATATATATAAGGGTAAAGTGAACTTAGAGGAGAGGATATATGAAAGAAAGAAAATATATATGATAAGTGAGAGAAAGGAAAGACAATTGGACAGGGGACGAAAGGCACACCAGTGCACTTATGTACGCCCCTTACTGGCCTCTTAGGAACCTGGAGAGGTCAATCGTGGAGAGTCTAAGGGAGAAATGTTTGGGGTTAGGGGTTGACACAATTGAGTCTGGCAATGAGTTCCACGCTTTGATAACTCGATTGTTGAAATCAATTTTACAGTCAAGTTTGGAGCGGTTCGTATTAAGTTTGAATCTGTTGCGTGCTCTTGTGTTGTTGCGGTTGAAGCTGAAGTAGTCATTGACCAGTAGGACGTTGCAGCATATGATCTTGTGGGCAATACGCAAATCGTGTTTTAGGCGCCGTAGTTCTAGGCTTTCTAGGCCCAGGATTGTTAGTCTATTTTCGTAGGATATTCTGTTTCGAGTGGAGGAGTGAAGGGCTCTTCTGGTGAAATATCTTTGGACATTTTCAGGGGTGTTGATGTCTGAGATGTGGTATGGGTTCCAGACAGATGAGCAGTAGTCTAGGATGGGTCTGGCAAAAGTTTTGTAGGCTCTGGTGAGTAGTGTGAGATTGCCTGAGCAGAAGCTGCGTAGGATCAGGTTAACAACTCTAGAAGCTTTTTTGGCGATATTGTTGCAGGGGGCTTTAGCACTTAGGTCATTCGATATTAGTATTCCAAGGTCTTTTACTGAGTGTGGGTTGGCAGTGAGAGATTTTTCTCTTTTGCGGCCAAAGTAGTCCCATCACACACATTTACCATTTTTCCAGTTTTTGACCAAGCATAAGGGTGATTGGCTTTTTTTTTAATGGTCAACATTTTTTATTGAATTTTAACGTATTATAAAATACAAAACGCAAGGTAAATAGAAAAGTTTTAGCAGGGAGGATGGGAGAAGGAATGGAGAAGTGAGGAAACATAAGGTGGGGTGGGAGTAAGAAAAAGGATTGACTTCCGATTCTCTCTGTAATAGTAAAATAAGGCATTAACATCAAATCACAACTTTTTGCTTTTTTCATAATACAGTGTTCCCTCGATTTTCGCGGGTTCAAACTTCGCGAATAGCCTATGCCGCGGTTTTTCAAAAAATATTAATTGAAAAATACTTCGCGAGTTTTTTTCTATACCACGGTTTTTCCTGCCCAATGGCATCATATGTCATCCCCAAACTAATAATTTTTGCAAATAAATAACACAAAATAATTATTGTTAATAAATAATTATGTTTGTAAATATCAGGATCACTAAGTGTCTTATTCAATGGTGAGTACCAGTAATAATGGTGAGTAAATTATTGTTAAGGGAATGGGAAATGGTAATTTAGGGGTTTAAAGTGTTAAGGGATGGCTTGTGATACTGTCCATAGCCAAAAATGGTGTATTTATTATTATTATTTATTAGATTTGTATGCCGCCCCTCTCCGTAGACTTGGGGCGGCTCACAACAATAACAAGAACAATGTAAAAAACAAATCTAATAATTTAAAAAACACTAAAAACCCCATTATTAAAAGCAAACACACACACAAACATTCCATGCATAAACTGTATAGGGCCGGGAGAGATGTCTCAGTTCCCCCATGCCTGACGACAAAGATGGGTCTTAAGAGCTTTACGAAAGGCAAGGAGGGTGGGGGCAACTCTGATATCTGGGGGGAGTTGGTTCCAAAGGGTCGGGGCCGCCACAGAGAAGGCTCTTCCCCTGGGTCCCTCCAAACGACATTGTTTAGTTGACGGGACCCGGAGAAGGCCAACTCTGTGGGACCTAACTGGTCGCTGGGATTCGTGCGGCAGAAGGCGGTCCCGGAGATATTCTGGTCCGGTGCCATGAAGGGCTTTATAGGTCATAACCAACACTTTGAATTGTGACCGGAAACTGATCGGCAACCAATGCAGACTGCGGAGTGTTGGTGTGACATGGGCATTTTTGGGAAAGCCCATGATTGCTCTCGCAGCTGCATTCTGCACGATCTGAAGTTTCCGAACACTTTTCAAAGGTAGCCCCATGTAGAGAGCATTAAAGTAGTCGAGCCTCGAGGTGATGAGGGCATGAGTGACTGTGAGCAGTGACTGCCGGTCCAAATAGGGCCGCAACTGGTGCACCAGGCGAACCTGGGCAAATGCCCCCCTCACAAGAGCTGAAAGATGTTTCTCTAATGTGAGCTGTGGATCGAGGAGGATGCCCATGTTGCAAACCCTCTCTGAGGGGGTTAGTAATTCCCCCCCCCCAGGGTGATGGACGGACAGATGGAATTGTCCTTGGGAGCCAAAACCCACATCCACTCCGTCTTATCCGGGTTGAGCTTGAGTCTGTTGACACCCATCCAGACCCCAACAGCCTCCAGGCACCGGCACATCACTTCCACTGCTTCACTGACTGGACACTTCCGCATCTCTACTTTGTGGAAATTTGACTTTTGCGGGCGGTCTTGGAACGCATCCCCGCGAAAATTGAGGGAACACTGTAATACAAACAAGCCATTTCTGTAAAGAACTATCAGTCTAATTGGTAAAACCCAAAGTCAAGTCTTCTTTCTTTTCCACATCAAACATGAAGTTCAGAAGCCATCTCTATGTGGAAACAAAAGTATTTACTGTATTTTTTGGTATATAAGATGCCCTGGGGTATAAGACACACCTTAGTTTTGGGGGAGGAAAATAGGGGGGGGGGAATTGCCTACCAGGTATTCTTCTGGCTAGCGTCCTTAGATTGGTCAGCTTCGATACATTATTTTATCCTCTGGTTAGGGCTGAAAAAAATCTTCTTCAGAGGGAGTAGCAATGAAAACAAGCCTGCAAAGACTTAGGACTGGGGAAAAACCTCTTCAGAGAGAGTAGCAATGAAAAAGCTTGCAAGCTGAGAAAACCTGGAAAGATAGTTAGTGTTCAGCCGGCATGTCCCAACCACCCATAATTACAGTGTAATTAGTCCCAAACAGACACACACCACACGATAGAAGGAAATCAAAAGGTCTTTATCAACAGAAAAACAGAAACAACTCCCTTTTTAAATGTCAAAGGGATTTTCTGGTACATACAAGGCACAAGTTAAAGGCAATCCAATTTCTCACCCAGTAACTGGGAAATTGAGTCCAATTCCAAAGTCCAGAAATTCCACACACAGACTTGAAAAGGGAAACAGCAAACCACGATCTTGACGAAACTATGAATCAGATAAACTTCCATGAGGCTAAACCAGCACGCTGCTCTTTTTATCTGTAGCACTAATTACAGCAGCCCCACCCAACCATAGGTGGCCTCACTTACCTCCTGTAATAATCCTTCAGTTGTTCTCTCCTATGCATCACTCTACGCATGCGTGGGTCTGTCATAAGTTCTTGTTCAGAATCCAGGGATGACAAGGATGATTGATCTCCTCCTGGGTTGTCTGCCAAACTCCCCTCTTCCCTGTCACTCACGCTTCCTTGGAGACTTCGTCGGCAGATTCTATCGGGAGCAAAACAGGCCTGTGGCATGTGGATGTTTCCCCCACATCCACCTCCACATTCCTTGGGGCAGGAGCTGGGCCAGAGCTAACCACAACAGTTAGCGTCTTGTTAGGACTGGGGGGGAAAGGCTTTGAAAAAGCTACACTCAGCATATAAGATGCACCCAAATTTTCAGCCTCTTTTGGGGGGAGAGATGTGTCTTATATTCCAAAAAGTATGGTATGTTCTTTTCTTTTATCAAAGTAGTCAGATCATGCATGAGGTTTTAAGTTCCCTTTTTATGAGTTTTTTTTCTTCCTTAATTTATTTGTTTATTTATTTATTTATTTACTTACTTACTTACTTACTTACTTACTTACTTACTTACTTACTTACTTACTTACTTATTGGATTTGTATGCCGCCCCTCTCCGAAGACTCGGGGCGGCTAACAACAATAAAAAAGACAATGTAAACAAATCTAATATTAAAAATAATCTTAAAACCCCCAATTTAAAGAACCACTCATACATACAAGCATACCATGTATAAATTCTATAAGCCTAGGGGGAAGGGAAATTTCAATTCCCCCATGCCTGACGACAGAGGTGGGTTTTAAGAAGCTTGCGAAAGGCAAGGAGGGTGGGGGCAACTCTGATATCTGGGGGGAGCTGGTTCCAGAGGGCCGGGGCCGCCACAGAGAAGGCTCTTCTCCTGGGTCCCGCCAAATGACATTACTTAGTCGATGGGACCCGGAGAAGGCCAACTCTGTGGGACCTAACCGGTCGCTGGGATTCGTGCGGCAGAAGGCGGTCCCGGAGATATTATATTATACAATGACACGTAAGTGAGGATTATCTTCCTTACAAATGATCAGTCTGATATCATTTCCTCAGGGTTCTTCATTTCTTCAGTCCTCTAAATATGGGAAGAATCTTCTCCCATCCCTTCGCATGAAGCCTCCTGTTAATTTAAACATGTTGCTGCCATACTTAATTTTTTTAGGGTGGTTGAAGAGTTCTACTAAATATCTGGTCTTTTATGGTTGCTCTCTTTATCTGATTTAGACCCACCTTCGGATCCAGAAGAACCAATTCCTGTCCAACCCACCCTAGGGGAGCTCTCTGTCCTTGACGTCACAAGTGACTCTGTTCGTCTCCATTGGACTGTCCCCACCGGGAACTTTGATTCCTTCCTGATCCAGTACAAGGATACAGATGGCCAACTTCAGTCGCTACCTGTAGAGGGAAGCTCCACTGAAGTCACAGTGACCAGCCTGGCTCCTTCACGCAGATACAAGTTCAACCTCTATGGAATTTCCGGGGACAAACACTCCAGCCCCCTCGCCATTGATGCTACCACTGGTAAACTTCAGGAGACATTTTGTCTGGGAGATTTTAAAAATATTGTAACATCATGTAGCATGGCTGTATTACTATTGCCCTTCTCATCTTTTCTACTACCTTTTCCTATTGGTATCTTATGATTATATTACTTTGTTGTTTGTATCTACACTAAGACCTTAGGCAAATTCAAAACAAATTCATATCATACCTGGCCAATAAATTGTTCTGTTTTATTCTGTTCAATTCAAATGCTAATTCTAATTCTATGTTCTAATTCTATTCTATTCTATTTTCTTATTCTATTCTATTCTAATTTATTCTAATTATGTTCCATTCTATTTTATTCTATTCTAATTTATTCTAATTCTATTTTCTAATTCTATTCTATTTTCAAATTCTATTCTATTCTGAATTCTAATTCTAATTCTAATTCTAATTCTAATTAGAATTAGAATTAGAATTAGAATTAGAATTAGAATTAGAATTAGAATTAGAATTAGAATTAGAATTAGAATTAGAATTAGAATTAGAATTAGAATTAGAATTAGAATAGAATTAGAATTAGAATTAGAATTAGAATTAGAATAAAATTAGAATTAGAATTAGAATTAGAATAGAATTAGAATTAGAATTAGAATTAGAATTAGAATAAAATTAGAATTAGAATTAGAATTAGAATTAGAATTAGAATTAGAATTAGAATTAGAATTAGAATTAGAATAGAATTAGAATTAGAATTAGAATTAGAATTAGAATTAGAATTAGAATTAGAATTAGAATTCTACTCTACTCTACTCTACTCTACTCTTCTCTACTCTACTCTTCTCTACTCTACTCTTCTCTACTCTACTCTATATGCTACTCTACTCTAAAACATTATTGGTTTCCTTAACAAATAGTATATTTGCTGCATCTAGAACATCATTCCCCACCCAATCTTTCCGGGTTGGCGGCGTGGCATGGTGGGGAGGGGGAAGAGGGGATGTTTGGTGTGAGGGGGTTGGAGACCCCTGATCTATTTATTTATTTATTCATTCATTCATTCAATATGTCAAATGTTTTTTTAGCTGGAATTTTAAAATTAAGGGAGACTAGGATGGTCCCATTTCGGCCTTGTTCTGGCCTCATCAGCTAGCCACACCCTTCCTTACTGGGATTCGATCTGGTGGACTCTGCCTTGCAAGGCAGAGAATTAGCAGTTGAGCTATCAGACCTGATCCCTTCCAGCTCTGTACCAGGGAGGGGCTATATGTTTTTTTTATGTCGGATCACCCTGGTATATTGATGGCATATATATATGACGGTCTTGGTATATTCGGGTTTCTTCTGGTGGCTGGGTGTGGTTTGATGGCGCACCCAGCCACCAGTATTTATAGAAGGAAGGCAGCTCAGGTCTCGCTGTGTTCGCCCTAGAACAAGGACAAAAGCACCAGCCTGAAGATGACGAGTGGGACCTCGTCGAAACGTCGCCAGAAATTTCCAAATCCTAGACGGGAAGAAACCCGAATATGCCAAGACCGTCATACCTGTACCCATGAAAATCTACGAAAACACACACACACACACACACACACATATATATATATATACACACACACACACGCATACACATAGTAAAATACATTATGAAGGTTATAGAGGAGATACTCATAGTAAAATATATCTAAGAAAGAATAGAAAAGAAGATATAGGAATAGAACATATCAATGAAAGAATAGAAGAGATATAGGAATAGAAGAAAGGTATAGGAGATATAGGGGAGCAATAGGACAGGGGACGGAAGGCACTCTAGTGCACTTGTACTCGCCCCTTACTGACCTCTTAGGAATCTGGATAGGTCAACCGTAGATAATCTAAGGGTAAAGTGTTGGGGGTTTGGGGATGACACTATGGAGTCCGGTAATGAGTTCCACGCTTCGACAACTCGGTTACTGAAGTCATATTTTTTACAGTCAAGTTTGGAGCGGTTAATATTAAGTTTAAATCTGTTGTGTGCTCTTGTGTTGTTGTAGTTGAAGCTGAAGTAGTCGCCGACAGGCAGGACATTGCAGCATATGATCCCTTACTTAGATCTTGTTTAAGGCGTCTTAGTTCTAGGCTTTCTAGGCCCAGGATTGAAAGTCTAGTCTCATAGGGTATTCTATTTCGAGTGGAGGAGTGAAGGGCTGTTCTGGTGAAGTATCTTTGGACATTTTCAAGGGTGTTAATGACTGAGATGCGATCTAGAACCATTATAACTAACTATTTCCTTTTCTTCTTTATTTACGCCCACATCATAGGCTCAAAGGAAGCCGTTCCCATCCAACCCAGCCTAGGAGAATTGTCAGTCCTGGATGTCACAAGCGATTCTGTCCGTCTCCATTGGACCGTCCCCACTGGGAGCTTTGATTCCTTCCTGGTCCAGTACAAGGATGCAGATGGCCAACCCCAAGCATTACCTGTAGAGGGAGATTCCCATGAGGTCACAGTGACCAACCTGGCTCCTTCCCGCAGGTACAAGTTCAACCTTTATGGAGTCTCCGGACGCAAGCGGTCCAGGCCCCTCTCCGCTGATGCCACCACAGGTCAGTTTCAGGAATCAATGTAGGTAGACAGTTTTCTGACATTGAAATATCTTTTTAATTTTCTACATAGAAATTTCCTCCTTTTGGTTTTATTTATTTATTTTCCCTGGGGACAGTATTAGTACAAGAGATTTCCCCCCCCCCTTAACACATATTGAATTGTTTTGATAGTAGCTCAATGTGAACTTTTTAAATTATTTGCCAATTTCTTGCTGAATTATGACATAGGAAGAGACCAAGTCAAATTGTCTGCACCACTACCACTACCTCCAGATACTTAATACTGTTCACCAGACCTATTTGGCCCACTGGAAGTCAGGAAGTGGGCCATTTCTGGCCTCCAGAAGGCCTCTCTGGGGGGCAGGTGAAGCTATTTTCACCCTCCCCAGACATTTAATTATTAATTTTAATTTTAATTTTAATTTTAATTTTAATTTTAATTTTAATTTTAATTTTAATTTTAATTTTAATTTTAATTTTAATTTTAATTTTAATTTTAATTTTAATTTTAATTTTAATTTTAATTTTAATTTTAATTTTAATTTTAATTTTAATTTTAATTTTAATTTTAATTTTAATTTTAATTTTAATTTTAATTTTAATTTTAATTTTAATTTTAATTTTAATTTTAATTTTAATTTTAATTTTAATTTTAATTTTAATTTTAATTTTAATTTTAATTTTAATTTTAATTTTAATTTTAATTTTAATTTTAATTTTAATTTTAATTTGTTTCTTTGTTTCTTTGTTTCTTTGTTTCTTTGTTTCTTTGTTTCTTTGTTTCTTTGTTTCTTTGTTTATTTGTTTATTTGTTTATTTGTTTATTTGTTTATTTGTTTATTTGTTTAGTTGTTTAGTTGTTTAGTTGTTTAGTTGTTTAGTTGTTTAGTTGTTTAGTTGTTTAGTTGTTTAGTTGTTTAGTTGTTTAGTTGTTTATTGGATCTGTATGCCACCCCTCTCTGTAGACTCGGGGCGGCTAACAACAGTAATAAAAAACATCATATAAATCCAATACTAAAACAACTAAAAAAACCTTATTGTAAAACCAAACAAACAAACATAACATGCATAAATTGTAAAGGCCTAGGGGGAAAGAATATCTCAGTTCCCCCATGCCTGATGGTAGAGGTGGGTTTTAAGGAGCTTACGAAAGGCAAGGAGGGTGGGGGCAATTCTAATCTCTGGCGAGAGTTGATTCCAGAGGGCCGGGGCCGCCACAGAGAAGGCTTTTATGGGTGTAGGCACTCATGTATGTGCGATAGCGCACACACGCATGTTTTCGGCACCTGAGGAAAAAAAGATTCACCATCCCTGGTCTAAATAATGGATTGCCTCAGAAAGCTGGCGATGTTAAGAGTGGATATTATAGAGCGGTTAGTGGAGGCATCACTGTTTCTGCTTCTAATATACAGATAGTTCTCGACTTACAACAGTTCATTCTGTATAGTCTGGAGGACAGAAGGAAAAGGGGGGACATGATCAAAACATTTAAATATATTAAAGGGTTAAATAAGGTCCAGGGGGGAAGTGTTTTTAATAGGAAAGTGAACACAAGAACAAGGGGACACAATCTGAAGTTAGTTGGGGGAAAGATCAAAAGCAACGTGAGAAAATATTATTTTACTGAAAGAGTAGTAGATCCTTGGAACAAACTTCCAGCAGACGTGGTAGATAAATCCACAGTAACTGAATTTAAACATGCCTGGGATAAACATATATGCATCCTAAGATAAAATACAGAAAATAGTATAAGGGCAGACTAGATGGACCATGAGGTCTTTTTCTACCGTCAGACTTCTATGTTTCTATTTAGTGACTGGTCATAAGGTCAAATTTAGGGCAAATTCACTTAACCAATGTCTCCCTTAGCAACAGAAATGTTGGACTCCATTATGGTTTTAAGTCGAGAACCACCCAAACGACGTGTTTTTAACTTTAACTCATCCAAAAATTAATCAGTCCTTCTTCTTCCTTCCACTCCTAGCAACACCGGATTTACAGGACTCCACGATTCCTCCCAGCCTAGGAGAGCTCTCGGCTTCAGGAATCACTAGCAATTCTGTCCACCTGTCCTGGAGCGTTCCCACGGGGCAATTTGACTCTTTTGCAATTCAGTACAAGGACGCTGTGGGCCGGCCCCAGGCAATTCCGGTGGAAGGAGATTTGCACGAGATGACGATCCCCAACCTGGTTCCATCCCGCAAATACAAGTTCAACCTTTATGGACTTTCTGGTCGCAAGCGAATGGGCCCTGTTTCTGTTGAGGCTGTCACAGGTCAGCTTTCCTTAGAGCTGGGCGCCTTTTTTGGGTTCCTGTTTTTAGTGCGGAGGTATCTATTTTTCAAGTAAAACACCCATGGGGAAAAAATTGCTCTATGAGGAAGGCAAATTCCTCATAGAACAATTTATTGGATATACCATATTGGCACAAACTGGTGAAAACCGACTCTGAGTTTTCCTGAGGCTTTCACCTGATTTTAAAGTAAAAGTTTTTCTTTTCTTTCCCCCAGTCATTTCTGACAGTCTCAAAATGGGTGAGCAGTGTGGTCAGGCAGTAGGAAAAGCAAGTAGGATGCTTGGCTGCATAGCTAGAGGTATAACAAGCAGGAAGAGGGAGATTGTGATCCCCTTATATAGAGCGCTGGTGACACCACATTTGGAATACTGTGTTCAGTTCTGGAGACCTCACCTACAAAAAGATATTGACAAAATTGAACGGGTCCAAAGACGGGCTACAAGAATGGTGGAAGGTCTTAAGCATAAAATGTATCAGGAAAGACTTAATGAACTCAATCTGTATAGTCTGAAAGACAGAAGGGAAAGGGGGGACATGATCGAAACATTTAAATATGTTAAAGGGTTAAATAAGGTTCAGGAGGGAAGTGTTTTTAATAGGAAAGTGAACACAAGAGCAAGGGGGCACAATCTGAAGTTAGTTGGGGGAAAGATCAGAAGCAACATGAGAAAATATTATTTCACTGAAAGAGTAGTAGATCCTTGGAACAAACTTCCAGCAGACGTGGTTGGTAAATCCACAGTAACTGAATTTAAACATGCCTGGGATAAACATAGATACATTGTAAGATAAATTACAGGAAATAGTATAAGGGCAGACTAGATGGACCATGAGGTCTTTTTCTGCCGTCAGTCTTCTATGCTTCTATGTTTCTATGTCATGTTGTCCAATCCAAGTGCTGGCTAGTCCCTGGGGTTACTGTCTCCATCTCTGGCCAGACACCTGTGCAAATGTTCTTGGTTCCCAGTGGAAAACTTTATTGTTTTGGCTACAAAACCCCATCTAACTATTTCCTCCCTCCCATCAGTGTGTGCCTCCAAGATGTCTTCAGATAGACTCCTTTCAGGGTTGAGAGGGCCTTTGGATGTCTTTCTGAAGCACATCTGCTTTTTAGTCATTCCTTTCTCTTACAACTATAGTGAGTAACAAATGACCATCCAATCTCCTCTTGAAAGTCTCAAGTGTCGAAGCTGTCGCAACCTCCACTGGCAAGCTGTTCCACTGGTTGATCGCTCTCACCGTCAGAAAGCTTCTCCTTATTTCCTAGAAATAGGTTGAGTGAATGCAATCAACCAAAGAAACAGCTTGCCTTCCAAAGTTGGAAGCTTTCAAGAAGGGACTGGACAGCCATCTGCCAGAAATGGTATAGGGCAGCGATGGCAAACCTATGGCACGGGTGCCCACAGGTGGCACACAGAGCCATATCTGCTGGCATGCGAACTGTTGCCCTAGCTCACCTCCATCATTTCATTTCAATTCAATTTCAATTTATTAGATTTGTATGCTGCCCGTCTCCGAAGACTCGGGGCAGCTCACAACAATAATAAAAACAATATAACAGTAAACAAATCTAATATTAAAAGAAAAGATATATAAAACCCCAACAATTGAAACCATGCAACACATACATATCAAACATAAAATATAAAAGCTTGGGGGAGGTGTCTCGGTTCCTCCATGCCTGGCAATATAGGTGGGTCTTGAGTAATTTTCAAAAGACAAGGAGGGTGGGGGCTGTTCTCTGGTTGATTCCAGAGGGCTGGGGCCACCACAGAGAAGGATCTTCCCCTGAGGCCCACAAAACGACATTGTTTAATCAACGGGACCCAGAGAAGGCCAACTCTGTGGGACCTTATCAGTCGCTGGGATTCGTGCAGTAGCAGGCAGTTCCGGAGGTACTCTGGTCATCATGCATGTGTGTGCTAGCCAGCTGATTTTTGGCTTGCACAGAGGCTCTGGGAGGGTGTTTTTGACCTCCAGAGAACCTCCGGGGGGAGGGTGTTTTTACCCTCCCTGGCTCCAGGGAAGCCTTTGGAGCCTGGGGAGGGCAAAACATGAGCCTACTGGGCCCACCAGAAGTTGGGAAACAGGCCATTTCCAGCCTCCAGAGGACCTCTGGAAGGTGGGGGAACTTGTTTTCACCCTCCCCAGGCAATTCAATTCAATTCAATTTATTAGATTTGTATGCCGCCCCTCTCCGAAGACTCGGGGCAGCTCACCGCAACAATAAAAACAATATTCTAGCGAAAACAAATCTAATATTAAAAAGCACATAAAAACCCTATCATATTTAAAAAGCAAACAACACATACATATCCAACATAAATATAAAAAAGCCTGGGGGAAAGGTGTCTCAACTCCCCCATGCCTGGCGGTATAAATGGGTCTTGAGTAATTTGCGAAAGACAAGGAGAGTGGGGGCAGTTCTAATCTCCGGGGGGAGTTGACTCCAGATGGCCGGGGCCGCCACAGAGACGGCTCTTCCCCTGGGGCCCGCCAAACGACATTGTTTAGTCGACGGGACCCGGAGAAGGCCAACTCTGTGGGTCGCTGGGATTCGTGCGGTAGTAGGCGGTTCCGGAGGTGTGGGCTCTCACGCATGAATGATGGGTGTGGGTACTCGCACATGCGTGATAGCTCACGCCCACACTCTTTTGGCACCCGAGAGAAAAAAGGTTCACCATCACTGGTATAGGGTCTCCTGCTTGAGCTTGAGGACTAGATCACCTCCAAGGTCCCGTCCAGCTCTGTTATTCTATATATCATTCTCTCTGAAGCTTTATGTTGCAATAACGGCCGAGGGCAAACACCACGATAGCTTGAGGAAAGGATTCCAGAGAAAGAGAAGGATCTTAGGCTTTGGAAAAGTAACATTCAGACAGCACACCAACATAGAAACATAGAAGACTGACGGCAGAAAAAGACCTCATGGTCCATCTAGTCTGCCCTTATACTATTTCCTGTATTTTATCTTAGGATGGATATATGTTTATCCCAGGCATGTTTAAATTCGGTTACTGTGGATTTACCAACCACGTCTGCTGGAAGTTTGTTCCAAGGATCTACTACTCTTTCAGTGAAATTAATATTTTCTCACGTTGCTTTTGATCTTTCCCCCAACTAACTTCAGATTGTGTCCCCTTGCTCTTGTGTTCACTTTCCTATTAAAAACACTTCCCTCTTGAACCTTATTTAACCCTTTGACATATTTAGATGTTTCGATCATGTCCCCCCTTTTCCTTCTGTCCTCCAGACTATACAGATTGAGTTCATGAAGTCTTTCCTGATACGTTTTATGCTTAAGACCTTCCACCATTCTTGTAGCCCGTCTTTGGACCCGTTCAATTTTGTCAATATCTTTTTGTAGGCGAGGTCTCCAGAACTGAACACAGTACTCCAAATGTGGTCTCACCAGCGCTCTATATAGTGGGATCGCAATCTCCCTCTTCCTGCTTGTTATACCTCTAGCTATGCAGCCAAGCATCCTACTTGCTTTTCCTACCGCCCGACCACACTGCTCACCCATTTTGAGACTGTCAGAAATCACTACCCCTAACACTGGAGGTTTTTAAGAAGCGCTTGCCTTTTTCTTTTTTACAGGTCTGCAATCTCCAAGTCAGGGCACAGAGGATAATGGACCTCCAGGCCCATCTCCAAATCCCAGTTTTGGGGAGCTCTCTGTGTCTGATGTCACCAGCAACTCTGCCCGCCTCACTTGGAACATCCCTGCTGAGACCTTTGACTCCTTCCAGATCCAATACAAAGATGCGGAAAACAAACCAAAAATGGTTCCTGTGGACAAGGAGACCAACACTGTGGTGATCTATTATCTACTACCTTCCCATAGGTACAAGTTTAATCTGTATGGCATCTCAGGACGCAGAAGCTTTGGACCGATCACTGCCAGTACCGTCACAGGTGAGTAGCAGAAGTGGGGGAAAATGGCCCCTTTATAACTTGTGGCCAGCACAACTCAAGAATTCTGGGAGTTATTATTATTATTAATTGGATTTGTAGGCTGCCCCTCTCCATGAACTCGGAGTTGAAGCCTTCTCCAGGTCCCGTCGACCAAACAGTGTCATCTGGTGGGACCTAGGGGATGAGCCATCTCTGTGGCGGCCCCGGCCCTCTTGAACCAGATGGATGGATGGATGGATGGATGGATCAATGGATAAATAGATACGGTAGATAGATAGATAGATAGATAGATAGATAGATAGATAGATAGATAGATAGATAGATAGATAGATAGATAGATAGATAGATAGACAGACAGACAGACAGACAGACAGACAGACAGACAGACAGACAGACAGACAGACAGACAGACAGATAGATAGTTGGTATCGCTAAAGGAAAATCAAATTAAGATGTTTTATAGGTGGTATCTTCCACCAAGTAGAATTGCAAAAATGTTCCCTAATATGTCCCCATTGTGCTGGAAGTGTAAAAAAGAAATAGGTTCATATTATCATCAATGGTGGAGCTGTAGCGAAGTTAAGACACATTGGAAAATGATAGAAAGTATAATAAAAGAAATAATAAAGCAAGAGATAGAAAAAACTCCGGAATTTTACTTACTAGGTATAAACAAACAGAAATATAAGAAAGACATTTTACATTTAGTTATTCATATAACGACAGCAGCCAGGATAGTATATGTGCAAAATTGGAAGGGGGAAGATATTCCCAAAGAGGAGGAGGTTATTAAGAAAATATTAGACTGCGCTGAAATGGATATGATGACAAGACGGTTAGATAACCAAGAAGAATCTGAATTTTATGTGATTTGGAATAAAGTGTATACATGGATAGACAAAAAGAAGAATTAAAAATGCATATTAGTAGTATGGTTAGGATTTAATTTTTGTGTTTGTACTTTGCTAAGATATGAAGTTTATGTTTTGTTTTGTTTTCATAATAAGGTAATATAAAATTTCTTCTTTTCACTTAAAGTTGACTTAACATATTAATAATGTATTCTTTTTTCTGTAATGCAATTTGACTTCTTCAACAAGCGGGGTATCTGCAACCCCAATTTTATGTTAAATGTGTGTTTGTATGTTTGTCAATTTTAAGAAAATCAATAAAGTTTATTTAATTATTTTTTTTAAAAAAAGATAGGTAGGTAGGTAGGTAGGTAGGTCCGGACGGACAGACAGACAGATAGATAGATAATTTTATGAACTAATAGAACCTCAGCATCGGCCTCTCCCTCTCTCACTCAGCCATATTTCTTTCCTCTCTAGCACCAGCAGACAATGAGAAGCCCTCAGGTGTGCCTGGAGAGGTGGACCAGGAGGTCTCCGCTGGAATCAGGCCCCGCTTGGGTGTGCTCTCCGTCCCAGAGGTCACCAGTCATTCAGCCAAGTTATCATGGACTGTCCCAGAGGGAAGCTTCGATTCTTTCTCAGTCCAGTACAAAGATGCTGACGGAAGGCCCCAAGCGCTTCCTTTAAGAGGAGACCTCCGTGATGTCATCATTTCCAATCTATCCCCTTCTCACAAGTACAAGTTCAATCTTTATGGTGTCTTTGGAAAACAGCGTCTTGGGCCGATTTCTGCCCTAGTGGTCACAACAGGTTAGCAACAACTATTATTATGGGGGGGGGCTGGGAAGGTGGGAGGGATACAATCAGTGAGGGGCTCTCCATGTTCTCTGAGCTTGGTGGTTTCCTTTCAGGCATTTCATCACTCAAAACTTCCATTTTTAAAAAAACCCAAGTTTCTCATCCTTATGAGCTGAAATTTGGTCACGGGTAGCCCTCCAGCAGTTCATTTAGTGACCATCCTAAGTTACAAAAGCACTGGGGAAAAGTGATGTGACTGTTTTTGCACACTTACGACCATTGCAGCATGGTCATGCAATCAAAATTCAAATGCTTGGCAACTGGCTCGTTCTTATAGGAATAGGAATGTCTGGAGGACAGAAGGAAAAGGGGGACATGATTGAAACCTTTAAATATGTTAAAGGGTTAAATAAGGTCCAGGGGGGAAGTGTTTTTAATAGGAAAGTGAACACAAGAACAAAGGGACACAATCTGAAGTTAGTTGGGGGAAAGATCAAAGGCAACATGAGAAAATATTATTTTACTGAAAGAGTAGTAGATCCTTGGAACAAACTTCCAGCAGACGTGGTTGGTAAATCCACAGTAACCGAATTTAAACATGCCTGGGATAAGCATATATCCATCCTAAGATAAAATACAGAAAATAGTATAAGGGCAGACTAGATGGACCATGAGGTCTTTTTCTGCCTTCAGACTTCTATGTTTCTATGTTTAGTAAGATGAATAGTAAGATTCTTATAGCAATAACACTTAGACCTATATACCACTTCACAGTACTTTACAGCCTGCTCTAAGCAGTTTACAGAGTCAGCATATTGTCCCCCAACATTCTGGGTCCTCATTTTACCCCAGACCTCGGAAGGATGGAAGACCAAGTCAACCTTGAGCAAGTGAGAATTGAACTGTCGAACTAGTGGCAGCTTGTGATCAGCAGAGGTAGCCTGCAGTACTGCACTCTAACCACTGTGCCACTGCGACTCATAATTATTACGGTTGTGGTGTCCTGGGGGATCACATGATCCCCTTTTGTGACATTCTGACCAGTGAAGGGCTGCACTTACCTTTCTATGCCCGGATGCCTCCAGGTCGTAGGCATTCCCGGACAAGACGGAGTGGCTGTGGGTTTTGCCTCCCAAGGACAATTCCATCTGTCTGTCTATTACTCTGGGGGGTGGAATTACTGCCCCCCCCTCGGAGAGGGTCTGCAACTTGGGCGTCCTCCTCGATCCACAGCTGACTTTGGAACATCATCTTTCGGCTGTGGCAAAGTGGGCGTTTGCACAGGTTCGCCTGATGCACCAGTTGTGGCCCTATTTGGACAGGGAGTCATTGCTCACAGTCGCTCATGCCCTCATTACCTTGAGATTCGACTACTGCAACGCTCTCTACATGGGGCTACCTTTGAAGTGTTCGGAAACTTCAGATCGTGCAGAATGCGGCCGCGAGAGCTATTGTGGGGTCACCTAGATTTGCCCACATCTCTCCAACACTCTGTGGCTTGCATTGGCTGCCAATCAGTTTCCGGTCACAATTCAAAGTGTTGGTAATGACCTATAAAGCCCTACATGGCATCGGACCAGACTATCTCCTGGACCGTCCTCTGCCGCACGAATCCCAGCAGCAGATAAGGTCCCACAGAGTTGGCCTTCTCCGGGTCCCATTGACTAAACAATGTCGTCTGGCAGGCCTCAGGGCAGAGCCTTCTCTGTGGCGGCCCCGACCCTCTGGAATCAACTCCCCCCAGAGATCAGAACGGCCCCCACCCTCCTTGCCTTTCGTAAATTGCTTAAGACCCACCTATATCACCAGGCATGGGGGAATTGAGACATCTCCCCCAGGCTTATAGAGTTCATGTATGGTATGTTTGTGTTGTATGCTTTTTTAAATGACGGTTTTTTAGATACTTTCTTTTAATATTAGATTTGTTACATTGTATTTTGTGGATGGTGTTTGTAGGTGTGCAGGCGGTGGGTGGGTGGGCATGCCCAGCCACCAGTCAGCTGGAACTGCGTGCACAACTTCATTTCCACTTCCTGGATGACATCCCCCCCCACCATTTGCAGAAGCAATAAAATGGCAAAAATGCTGTAATCTCGCAGTTGCACATGTGCTCGCGCGAGATTTTACTTCCTGCACATCTGCAGGAAGCAAATCTCACGCCAGGTGCTTGTGCCCAGCTGCTGGTCAGCTGGAGTTGCATGTGCAGCTCCATTTATACTGGCCATAAAGTGTCCCCCCCCCCCCATCCAGGCAGCAGCCCTTCACTGATTCTGACCAGAAAAGTCAATGAAGAAACCAGATTCACTGAACAAACCATGTTCCTTAATGAAACCATGTTACTTAATGCAGTGTTTTTCAACCAGTGTGCCGTGGCACACTAGTGTGCCGCGAGACATGGTCAGGTGTGCCGCGAAGCTCAGAGAGAAAGAAAGCAGGAGAGAGAGAAAGCAAGAGAGAGAGAGAGAGAGAAAGCAAGAAAGAGAAAGAGCGAGAGAGAGAGAAAGAGAAAAAGAGAGAGAGAGAGAGAAAGCAAGAGAGAGAGAACAAGAGAAAGAAAGAGAGAGAGAAAGAAAGAGAGAGAGAGAAAGCAAGAGAGAGAAAGAGGGAGAGAAGGAGAGAGAGAAAGACATAGAGGGAGGTAGTGAGGGAGAGAGAAAGAGAGCAAAAAAGAGAGGAAGGAAGGAAGAGAAAGAAAGAGGGATGGAGAGAGAGAGAGATAAAGAAAGAGGAAGGAAGAGAAAGAGAGAGGGAGAAAGAAATAGAGTGAAGGGGAGGAATGCGCCCCAGGGTTTCGTAAATGCAAAAAATGTGCCGCGGCTCAAAAAAGGTTGAAAATCACTGACTTAATGTACTGACCAGAAAAGTCAATGAGAAAAGCAGATTCACTTTAAAACCCTAGGTCATAACAGGGGGGCAAAAAAATTTCATGATGGTTATGTCGTGGGAAGAGCTCAAGTGGGATCAGCCCGCGTGAGCTGAAATGAGACTAACCACGGAGGTCGATGGAACTGAGCCACAAGGAGACCTTCATAACGAAGTTAACTTTATATGATTATAATGCCTGGAGCAGGCAAAAGCATGTCTTTACATCTTAAAGACTAGAATAGAAAGATGTCTGCTAGCCTTCTCTTCCTGTGTAGGAAAGGAAGTGAGGAAAGCAGTATTACATCATAGAAAGGGAGGAGCTACAATAACAAACAAGAGTTAACTATTTAACTACTGGATGTTTCTAGATGTCTTTGGAGGCTGTCAACCCACAGAGTGACAGGTTATACCTTGGGATCCTCCATCATCTTCCTCTTTTGTTTTTGCAGCTGCCGAAACATCTGGGCAGGTTGAAGAAAAGAAACAACCAGTGGAAAGTATACACGAGAGCAACCAGCCCAGGCTTGGAGATGTCACTGTCTCTGAGGTCACCCCTGATTCCCTTCTCCTCTCTTGGAATGTCCAGGAAGGAAGCTTTGACTCTTTCATTATCCAGTACAAGGATGCTTCAGGCAACTCCCAGACGGTACCTGTTGACGGAGCCATGCGCTCCCTCCACCTCTACAACCTCACATCTTCACACGCGTATGAATTTGACATATTTGGAGTTTCTGGCTTCAGGCACCTTGGGCCTCACTCAGTTCACACTGTGACAGGTCAGTGAATGACTGGTGGATTGACTCATTGATTTAGGCCAACACACTTCTATATTTCTTTTTTTTTTTAAATATATATTTATTAATTTTTTCCATTTTTTTAAAAAAAATACATAATCATATTTACAGATGAATCTACATCATATATACATTCTTATCTACATTGTCTTCTAATTACTTTTATTCTTCTACATTTCTAACAGGGGCACAAATACAATTTATTTATTTATTTATTTATTTATTCATTCATTCATTCATTCATTCATTCATTCATTCATTCATTCATTTATTTATTCATTTATTTATTTATTCATTTATTTATTCATTCATTCAATTTTTATGCCGCCCTCCTCCTTAGACTCAGGGCGGCTTACAACATGCTAGCAATAGCACTTTTTAACAGAGCCAGCATATTGCCCCCACAATCCGGGTCCTCATTTTACCCACCTTGGAAGGATGGAAGGCTGAGTCAACCTTGAGCCGGTGATGAGATTTGAACCGCTGACCTTCAGATCTATAGTCAGCTTCAGTGGCCTGCAGTACAGCACTCTACCTGCTGCGCCACCCCGGCTCCAATGGATTTCGGTGCCCTCAATGACTCTGGGCAGCTCACAGTTGTAAAAAAATGTTAATTTTATCCCTTCAAATCGCTATAGCATCCTGACTTTTCAAACCCTGGAATTATACAATTTTGTTGTCTGTGGAGATTCAGACGCTTTTTTTCCCCCAAAAAGGCAACTGGGTTGTGTTTTTCCTTGAAGATGTTTTGCTTCTCAGCCAGGAAGCTTCTTCAGCTGTAACTGAATGGTGGAGGATAGAAGGATTTATATCCCTTGCAGTCATTCGGTCTTTAGGACTCTTTCTGAGAGGCCGTTGAGGCCCCAACTTGGCCTGTCAGGATTCATCAGCATTTGAATGACAAAGGTCACTCATTTGAAGACAGCGAAATCCACATTTTGGACAAGAGACCATCTAAATTAAGGCTGAACATCCCTCTCTGAACAGAGTGGCATTGGTGGGGGACTACAAGACCAGGGGTGGGCAGCAGGCAGGATGGGGTGGAACGCAGTTCCACCAGTGGAAATGAAGATGCACAGCTCCAGCTGATCAGCGGCTGTCACTTCCTGGATTACTGGTCTCAGCTCGCCTCTCCTTTTCCCCCCCTGCTGCTGCTGCGCCTGCGCTCCTTGCTTTTTTCCTCTTTCCTTCTTCCTGGCCTCGGACAAGCTTCCCTCTCTCCTGCCCGGCTCCCCTCCAGCCTCACGTGGCCACCTCCCGCCTGAGGTGCAAGCAGAAGGCGTGGGTGGAAGCGGCGCTGGCAGCATTTATGCTTCTGGCAGCACCCGTTCGCCTAGCTACCCAGCCTGAGGCGGGGAGGGGGCGACCCAGGAAGTAGAGCACGGGAAACGCAAGGCAAATTGTCACCCCAACGAGCAACACTGGTAAGGTTGTAAGTCAAGGACTTAACAGTTCACTTGAACGATGATGATCATTCAAGCCACTCCCACCAGATCACATGACCGGCAAACCACTCCTACCCAATCACATGACCATTAAGCCACACCCACAAAATAAGCCACACCCACAGTGTGGCAGTAAAAATTTTGGCAGCCCATTACTGTACAAGACCATCTACCTCCGGTTTACAACACAGTCCTTTCAGCAATTCTAAAAAGGCTCCACATCCATTTGGACCACTCAGGTGACCCTGAAGTTACAGGTAAACCTCCAAGTGGCCTCAACGGCTCTCAGAACAAGTGCTAACGACCAGATGATTGCAAGGAATAGCAATCCTTTCACACTCCATCATTTGGTCAGAACTGAAGAAACTCCTTGGGTGAAAAGTGAAATTTATTTATTTATTTATTTATTTAGTTAGTTAGTTAGTTAGTTAGTTAGTTAGTTAGTTAGTTAGTTAGTTAGTTAGTTAGTTAGTTAGTTAGTTATTCAGTTATTCAGTTATTCAGTTATTCAGTTATTCTATTAATTATTAATTATTAATTATTAATTATTAATTATTAATTATTAATTATTAATTATTAATTATTAATTATTAATTATTAATTATTAATTATTAATTATTAATTATTAATTATTAATTATTAATTATTAATTATTAATTATTAATTATTAATTATT
This sequence comes from Erythrolamprus reginae, assembly GCF_031021105.1. NCBI lineage: Eukaryota > Metazoa > Chordata > Lepidosauria > Squamata > Dipsadidae > Erythrolamprus > Erythrolamprus reginae. The sequence continues at coordinate 27,428,567 of NC_091951.1, read as the reverse complement.
AATTATTAATTATTAATTATTAATTATTAATTATTAATTATTAATTATTAATTATTAATTATTAATTATTAATTATTAATTATTAATTATTAATTATTAATTATTAATTATTAATTCCAATACATAGTACACATTGAAGAGAATAGATATGTAGTAATATAACTAAATAAATGAATAGAAGAAAAGATATAAAAGTATAGGTGAACAAATTTGAAAGGAAGAAAAGATAAATGAGATAAGGAGAGACAATTGGACAGGGGACAGAAGGCACACTGGTGCACTTACTGATCTCTAAGGAACCTGGAGAGGTCAATCGTGGATAGTCTAAGGGAGAAATGTTGGGGGTTAGAGGTTGACACTACTGAGTCCAGTAATGAGTTCCACGCTTCAACAACTCGGTTGCTGAAGTCGTATTTTTTACAGACAAGTTTGGAGCGGTTAATATTAAGTTTGAATCTGTTGCGTGCTCTTGTGTTGTTGCTGTTGAAGCTGAAGTAGTAATTGACAGGTAGAATATTTTCAAGGAAAAACAGGTCCAGTTGTCCTTTGGGGAAAAAGAAAAGTACGTCAGGTACAATTTCATTTGACCTCTTCTCAAAACCTTTTCTGCTCCCAGGTTTTTCATATTGGCCTCCTGCCTGATGCACTCAAGCTGAGGGGGCTACAACCGGCCTAAACATTTATGTAATTTAAAGTTTGACAGGCATCTGTTTTCTTCTTCATCCTTCTCTTCTGCAGAGGTATCTGAAGAGGAAAGGGCCATTCAGCCCCAGCTAGGAGATCTCTCCATCGCTCAGGTCACCAGCGACTCGGTGGATTTGTTCTGGACCGTGGCGGCTGGGAACTTTGATTCTTTCTTGCTGCAATACAAGGACTCTGAGGGGAAGCCCCAAGTCCTGCCCCTAAATGGCACTTCACGGGACATCACCGTCACCAACCTGTCTCCTTCTCACAGATACAAGTTCAACCTGTATGGCCTGATTGGGCGCAAACGCCTTGGTCCCATTTCTACCAATGCCGTCACAGGTTAGAGGGAAACTGGGCTTTGGGGAACTTGACAATGGTGTTTATTGGTTATATTTTTGTTTATTTATTTGTGGAAATCAGAGGCCACAATCTTTTCCAGTTGTGACTTACATGGTACAACAGTAATATACAGTGTTCCCTCTATTTTCGCAGGGGATGCGTTCCGAGACCGCCCGCGAAAGTTGAATTTCCGCGAAGTAGAGATGTGGAAGTAAATACACAATTTTTGACTACGGACAGTATCACAAGCCTTCCCTTAACACTTTAAACCCCTAAATTACCATTTCCCATTCCCTTAACAACAATTTACTCACCATTATTACTGGTATTCACCATTGAATAAGACACTTAGTAATCCTGATATTTATAAACATAATTATTTATTAACAATAATTATTTTTTTTGTTATTTATTTGCAAAAATTATTAGTTTGGCGATGTTGTATGACGTCATCGCGCAGGGAAAAACGTGGTATAGGGAAAAAAACGTGAAGCATTTTTTAATTAATATTTTTTTGAAAAAACGTGGTATAGGCGAAGTTCGAACCCGCAAAAATCGAGGGAACACTGTACTAGAGAAAGATCTTACAGAAATTGGAAGACTGTGAATTTGGGCCAATATTCCTAATATTGTCAACAGTGGTTGGGGGCAGGGAGAAAGACAGACAGACAGAGAAGAGACACAGAGAGACAGAGAAACAGAGAAACACAGAGGCAGAGACAAAGTGACAGCGAGACAGAGCGAGATAGGCTGGCGGATATGATATTACATTTCTTGGAAGCAAGCAACCTAAATTCAGTAAATGAATTTAGAGTATAATGTTCATTTACTTCCCAGATTAATGAAGATCCAAATATCAATCAACCTAACAATTTAAAAATTGAATTTTACGGTGCAGCCGCAGCTATTGTTTTTTCAAATAAAATTTGCACAGATCTGGTCCGTAACCTTACTTTTTTCAATTGTATTGATTTTGTTGTTTTCGCTCTCCCTCCTTCTCTCTCTCTGTCTCTCTCTCTCTCCCTGTCCCCCTCCCTTTCATCTCTCTGTCTCTCTCCTCTCTCTCTCTCTATTTTTTAGAGAGAGAGAAATGAGGATTTTAATGGGTTTTTTAACTGGGGTTATAGTTTTAATATTTATATTTGACTTCTTTTTTACTGACTGTATTTTTATGTTGTTGTAAGCCACCTTGAATCCTTTGAGATTGGGTGGCATAGAAGTCAAATAAAATTAATTATTGTCTGTGTGTCTGTGTGTCTGTGTGTCTGTCTGTCTGTCTGTCTGTCTATCTATCTATCTATCATCTTTATCTATCTATCTATCTATCTATCTATCTATCTATCTATCTATCTATCTATCTATCTATCTATCATTGGTGTATACAGTATTTTTAAAAGTGACAAAATCAACCCACCCAAATCCCAAACAAGGGTACTTTGGTATTCCCCTGTATAATTGTTCACACGAAAACCAGCACTGTTATATTTTCAATCTGGATTGTCTTCCTTCTCTCTTCCAGGCCAAGGCACCCAACCACTTAAACTGGGGACCTTGTCAGCTCATAATATCACCTCGGAATCCCTTCTTCTGATCTGGACTGTGGAATCTGGGAATTTCGACTCTTTCATTATCCAGTACCGGGATGCCGCAGGCAAATCCCATGCGTTGCCTGTAGATGGAGGTTTGCGATTGCTCCGCTTCCATGACTTGGTCCCTTCACACCGATACAAGTTCAACCTTTACGGGGTCTCCCGTCGCAAGCGTCTGGGCCCCATATCCGTGGAGGCTGTTACAGGTCAGTTGCAGCCTATTAGAAGTTTCTGTTCTTTCTACAATGCTTCTCCTTCCTGAGACAAAACGACATTTCCCAAACCTCCAACACTTTACCCTTAGATTATCCATGATTGGCCTTTTCAGATTCCTAAGAGGTCAGTAAGGGGCATGCATAAGTACACTAGAGTGCCTTCCGTCCCCTGTCCTATTGCTCTCCTATATCTCCTATACCATTCTTCTTTTCCTATATTTCCTCTATTCTTTCCTTGATGTCTTCTTTCCTTCCCAGTGTGGTCGGGCAGTAGGAAAAGCAAGTAGGATGCTTGGCTGCATAGCTAGAGGTATAACAAGCAGGAAGAGGGAGACTGTGGTCCCCTTATATAGAGCGCTGGTGAGACCACATTTGGAATACTGTGTTCAGTTCTGGAGACCTCACCTACAAAAAGATATTGACAAAATTGAACGGGTCCAAAGACGGGCTACAAGAATGGTGGAAGGTCTTAAGCATAAAACGTATCAGGAAAGACTTAATGAACTCAATCTGTATAGTCTGGAGGACAGAAGGAAAAAGGGGGACATGATCGAAACATTTAAATATGTTAAAGGGTTAAATAAGGTTCAGGAGGGAAGTGTTTTTAATAGGAAAGTGAACACTAGAACAAGGGGACACCATCTGAAGTTAGTTGGGGGAAAGATCAAAAGCAACGTGAGGAAATATTATTTCACTGAAAGAGTAGTAGATCCTTGGAACAAACTTCCAGCAGACGTGGTTGGTAAATCCACAGTAACTGAATTTAAACATGCCTGGGATAAACATATATCCATCCTAAGATAAAACACAGGAAATAGTATAAGGGCAGACTAGATGGACCATGAGGTCTTTTTCTGCTGTCAGTCTTCTATGTTTCTATGTTTCTATTTTATTCTTATTTCTTCTCTTCTATTCTTTCCTAGATATATTTTTCTATGAGTATATCCTCTATAACCTTCATTATATATTTACTATATGTATACCCAATATAACCCTCATTGTGTAATGGACAAAATCAATCAATAAAAAATAAATAAAATAAATAAATAAAATCTCAAAAGCACATTGACCGTTTCTGGTTTAAACTTCACATTGGTGCTACTAGAAAAGCCGCAGTAGCGCAGTGGTTAGATTGAAGTACTGCAGCTATTTCTGCTGACTGCTGGCTGCCTACAATCTGGCAGGTGGAATCTCACCAGGCTCAAGGTTGACTCAGCCTTCCATCCTTCCGAGATGTGTAAAATTGTTGCGGGCAATAGGCTGACTCTGTAAACCGCTTACAGAGAACTGTAAATCACTGTGAAGTGATATATAACTTTAAGAGTTAAGTGACAAATTAAAGCAAGGACAACTTTGGCTTGGAGAAGGCCAAATATGGCTGTTTCATGCTTGTTTATCTCATTGTTTATCATTTATTTCGTGGCCTCTCAGCCTTTGAAATAAAAATGGTTTGCTATAAATTGAAGATATTTGGAAAAATGAAAAAAAAATGTAAAATCAATGTCACACTTTTTATTACTATTTTGGCTAGGGAATTCTGGGACTTGAAGGCTACACATCCTGAAAGTTGTTATGGTTGAGAAACATTGATATAAGCAGTGTTATGCTTGTTTAAAAGAAATAAAGGGAAAATCACTGATTGGTTAAGTTTAAGTTGCCGCTAAAAATAAACAGTTGTCAGAAAAAGTTCCCGCGTTAAGAAAAGGTATAAATAGGGCAATGGATTAGCCGTTGCCCTTGTTAGGAATTGATTGTTGGAGAGAACTAGTCTATGTTATGTCTTCCGAAATAAATGTATTAATACAGTCTCGGGTGCAGTGATGTAACAAGCACTATTAACAAATACACAAATATTTTCTTGGCAGACTTATCACAAGTTGTCTAAGGTAAACTCTCCTTTCTCCCCAGAGCTCATACCTCTGGTCTGGGCTCCTGCTTTTGATTTCATGTATGTATGTATGTATGTATGTATGTATGTATGTATGTATGTATGTATGTGTTTATAAGAGTACAGACAAAATATAAACATTAATATGAATATATAAGAAGTATAAGCATGGCTTAGAGCAGTGTTTCCCAACCTTTTTTGAGCCGCGGCACATTATTCATATTTTCAAAATCCTGGGGAACACTGAACAGGTGGGGCGGGGGGGTTAAAGAAAAGTTTGGACAAAAAAAAAATATCTTCCTCCATTTCACTCTATTTCTCCCTTCCTCTTTCTCCCCCTTCCTTCCCTTCTTTCTCTCTCCATCCCTCTTTCTTTCTTTCTTTCTTCCTCTCTTTTTTGCTCTCTTTCTCTCTCCCTCCTTCCCTCCCTCTATGTCTTTCTCTCTCCCTTGCTCTCTCTCTGCCTCTCTTGCTATCTCTCTTTCATTCTCTCTCTTTCTCTCTCTTTCTCTGTCTCTCTTGCTATGTCTCTTTCTTTCTCTCTCTATCTCTTTCTCTCTCTCTTTCTCTGTCTCTCTTGCTATCTCTTTCTCTCTCTCTCTTTCTCTGTCTCTTGCTATCTCTTTCTTTCTCTCTCTCTCTGTCTCTCTTTCTCTCTCTTGCTATCTCTCTTTCTCTCTCTTTCTCTGTCTCTCTTGCTATCTCTTCTATGTCTCCCTTCCTCTTTCCTCCCTCCCTCCTTCCTTTCTATCTCTCCCTCCCTCTTTCCTCCCTCCCTCTTTCCTTTGTATTTCTTCCTGCCTCTTTCCTTTGTATCTCTCCCTCCCTCTTTCCTTTCTATCTTTCTCTCCCCCTGCCTTTCTCCAAGCCCTTCCTTTTCCCTCTTCCTATCCTACTACCCCCCTCTCCCTCCTTTCTATCTCTCCCTCCCTCTTTCCTTTCTATCTCTCCCTCCCTCTTTCCTCCCTCCCTCTTTCCATTGTATCTCTCCCTCCCTCTTTCCTTTCAATCTCTCCCTCCCTTTCCTCCCTCCCTCTTTCCTTTCTATCTCTCCCTCCCTCTTTCCTTTCTATCTCTCCCTCCCTCTTTCTTCCCTCCCTCTTTCCTTTCTATCTCTTTTCTTTCTATCTCTCCCTCCCTCTTTCCTCCCTCCCTCCCTCTTTCCTTTCTATTTCTCCCTCACTCTTTCCTTTCTATCTTTCTCTCTGTCCCTCAGCGGTGGCAAAGAAGAAGGAAGGCAGGCTGCAGAGGGCACCGAGGACAAGAGCGCTCCCTCGCTCCCTCGCCCTCTGACTTCCCTCCCTCGCTGCTGAAGGGACGAGCGGGGGCACGCTGCAAGAAGGGGGGGGTTTTGCTTTTTTTTTCCCCTTCCCCCGCCTCACGGGAGAGAGTGAAAGAGAGAAAGAGCAGCGCCCTGTCGGTTCCGAGCGCAGCCAGGGAAAGCGGCCTCGAGCCGAGTGCGAACTGCGGGATGCGGCAAAGGACTCCTTGTCAACCAAAAAAGGGTGGGGGTGGCGAAGGCAAAGCCTGGGAGGCGGGGAAGGGAAGAGCGGGAGACCCCCAGACAGAACGGCTGAGGGGAAGGAAAGACGGAAGGAGGGAGGGATTGAGAAGCAAAGCCAGCGAGGGCTGAGAGAAAAGGGGAGCGGCGCGTGTGAGAGAGGGGCGGGGCGGGCATTCCCGAAACGGCTGGAGAAAGCCCTCTCTCACAGCGAAAGCGCTCCCAGCCAGGGGGCTGTGAGAGAGGGCTTTCTCCGTCCGTTTCGGGAAAGCCCGCCCTGCCCCTCTCGCAGCCCCCTGGCTGGGAGCGCTTTCGTCCCAAGGAGCTGAAGCCGCAGCGGCATCGGGCAGTAGCCGGGGGAAAAGTTGTGAGTGGGAGCTCCAGGTCGGAGGCACGGGCGGTCCGGCACCGGCAGCGCCCCGCCCAGCTGGAGCTTCCCTAGGAGCTTCGCGGCACACCTGACCGTGTCTCGCGGCACACCAGTGTGCCGCGGCACACCGGTTGGGAAACGCTGGCTTAGAGTACATGATATTTTATGAATGCATGGGGACTCTAGGACAGGGATTGTAGACACCCTGGTGCACTCTTACAGACCTCTTAGGAATGGGGGGGAGGTCAATGGTGGACAGTTTAAGATTAAAGTTATAGGGATTTGGGGAAGAAACTACAGAGTCAGGTAAATTACTCCAGGCATTGATCACTCTGTTGCTGAAGTCATTTTTTTTCCAATCAGGTTTGTAGTGGTTTACATTAAGTTGGCGGGACCCAGGGGAAGAGCCTTCTCTGTGGCGGCCCTGGCCCTCTGGAACCAACTCCCCCCAGAGATTAGAATTGCCCCCACCCTCCTTGCCTTTCATAAGCTACTTAAAACCCACCTCTGCCACCAGGCATGGGGGAATTAAGATTCCCTTTCCCCCTAGGCATTTACACTTTTATGCATGGTCTGTCTGTATGTATGTTTGGTTTTTTATATTAAGGGGTTTTTAATCGTTTTTAGTATTGGATTATTATTGTACGCTGTTTTATGATTGTTGTTAGCCGGAGAGGGGCGGCATATAAATCCAATAAATAAATAAATAAATATTGCAAGCTCGTGTATTGTTGTGGTTGAAGCTGAAGTAGTCATTGATAGGTAGGACACTGTAGCATATAATTTTGTGTGCTACACTTAGGTCAGATTAAAGGCAGCGTAGTTCTAAATTTTCTAGGCCCAAAATTTTAAGTCTGATGGCATAAGTTATTCTGTTGCAAATGGAAGCGAGTAGTACTCATCTTGTGAAATAGCTCTGGACAGTCTCAATTGTATTAAAATTGTATTAATGTCCGATAGGTAGTGTGAGTTCCAGACAGATGAGCTGTATTTGAGTATTGGTCTAACAAATATTTTATATGCTCTGGTTAGGAGTACAATATTACCAGAGCAGAAGCTATACAAGATTAGGTTAATTACTCTTAATGCCTTCTTAGCAATGCTGTTGCAGTGGGCTCTGGCACTTAAATCAGTAGAGATGAGTATTCCAAGGTCCTTCTCTGAGTGAGGATCGTCAACAAGATCGTGATCATCTGGTTTGTATTTTGTGTTCTGATTATTTTTGCCAATGTATAAGACTGAGCATTTGTTGCTTGAGATTTGAAGTTGCTGCTTATTTGTCTGATACATAGTCAAGGTCTTTTTGAAGAATAATGGCTTTGTCAGTGATGTTGAATAGTTTACATCATCTGCGAAGAGGACATAATTGCTTTTTATGTTATCACAAAGGCCATTTATGTAAAGAATAAAGAAAGTTGGTCCTAAAATACTACTGTTGGTCCTAAAACACACCGCTGTTAACAGGTACAGGGTTTGTTAAAGTGTTTCCTATTTTGACCACTTGTCTTTTGACAGGAATGCAGTAATCCATTGGTGCAGAGGTCCAGAAATGCCATAATACAGTGATACCTCGTCTTACAAACGCCTCGTCATACAAACTTTTCAAGATACAAACCCGGGATTTAAGATTTTTTTTTGCCTCTTCTTACAAACTATTTTCATCTTACAAACCCACTGCCACCGCTGGGATGCCCCGCCTCCAGACTTCCGTTGCCAGCCAAAGCACCTGTTTTTGCGCTGCTGGGATTCCCCTGAGGCTCCCCTCCATGGGAAACCCCACCTTCGGACTTCTGCAGGGGAATACCAGCAGGGGAATACCAGCAGTGCAAAAACGAGTGCTTCACTGGCAACGGAAGTCCGGAGGTGGGGTTTCCCAGCGAGGGGAGCCTCAGTGAAATTGCAGCATCGCAAAAACACAGAGGTCCAGAGGTGGGGTTTCGAGGACTTCAGTGTTTTTGCAATGCTGCAATTTCACTGATGCTCCCTTCGCTTGGAAACCCCACCTTCGGACTTCCGTTGCCAGCAAAGTGCTCATTTTTGCAATGCTGGGATTCCCCTGCAGCATCGCAAAAACACGGAAGTCCGGAGGTGGGGTTTCCTATGGAGGGGAACCTCAGGGGAATCCCAGCAGCGCAAAAACGGGCTCTTCGGCTGGCAAAAGGGGTGAATTTTGGGCTTGCACGCATTAATCGCTTTTCCATTGATTCCTATGGGAAACATTGTTTCATCTTACAAACTTTTCACCTTAAGAACCTCATCCCAGAACCAATTAAGTTTGTAAGACAAGGTATCACTGTATTTTACTTTTAGTTTGTTGTGTTCCACTGAGTCAAAGGCTTTGCAGAAGTATGTTGATTGCATCTGTTGTTTTGCCCTGATCAAGTTATGTAGTCCATATGTTTTTACAGTGTAGAAATTGTAGATTGCAGAATAATTTTTTTCTGAAATCAAACTGATTGTTAGAGAGTAGGTTGTTTGTCTCTAAGTGGAAGTTAATGTATTGGTTAATGATTAATTCCATGACTTTGCAGTTGACACAACATAAACAGATTGGTCTGTAATTTTCAACTATGCTGGGGTTCTCCCTTTTTGAAGATAGGGATGACCGTGGCTAGTGACTATAGGTTGGGTAGGGAGCTGGTCCTGAAAGATTTATCAAAAATTATAAAAAATTATAGTTCTGCTAGGGAAGTGGAAAGTTTTTTTAAGAAGTAGGCACATAGTCCTTCTGGTCCAATAGATAGAGATGGCTTTAGATTGGGTAGTGCCTTTGCAATGTTGTCTTCTGTGTAATCGGTGTGTATTAGATTATTGTGATTGTTTGTGGTTCAACTAGGAAATATTGGACAAAAGTTGTTGCTGTTTACAAAAACTGAGCTGAAGAATGTGTTTAAAAGGTTGGCTTTAATGGTTTCATCATTACAGTCTTTATTGTTAGGTCCTTTTAGGGGTGGGATGGTTCTCATCTCTTTAAGTTTATTGTTTACAAAATTGCACGGTTGAATTTCATGTGCAGGAGGTTTTTCTCTTGATTGATATGATAATTGGTGCATTCAGTCTTTATTTGTTAGCATAAGTTTTTGTAGCGGCTTTTGAAATTGGCTATGTAGCCAGTATTGTTTTTTCACCAAAGAGGGTGGTGGGGGGGTTTTTTGCTTGGAGCATCCATCTGAATTTATGTTTTGTTTTATTTTGTTTTGTTTTTCTTTAGTCCCCAAGCCTTCAGGGCTGCAAGTTGCTCCTCAACCCAAGCTGGGGAAACTCTCTGTTTCCGACATCTCTGACACATCTCTCCGTCTGACCTGGCGGGTCCTGACTGGAAAATTTGAATCCTTCAGCATTGAGTACAGAGATGCAGATGGCAATCCCCAGATGTTGCCGATGGACAGCAACACCCAGGATGTGGTGATTTCCAATTTGGTGCCCTCCCACAGATATACGTTCAACCTCTACGGCATCTCTCAACAGAAACGATTCGGTCCCATCTCTACTGAAGCTGTCACAGGTCAGAGACTCCAATTTCTTTAAGTGGAAAAATAAAATCCTTCTCTCTCCAGCTCATTATTTCCTTTCAAGGTTTTTTTCTAGCTATCATGTATGCAGATTTATACATACAATAAATCATCTTTTTAACAAACCCATAGTCCCTTGAGGGCTAGAGTCTGGGCAACTGAATGGAGTTAAATGTTTACTGGCCCGATGCCCTTCCTATTGCTAATGCAGAGTTATATTTATTATTTGGACCTATATGCCACCCTACTCCCAGAGGACTCCAGTCACCTCTCGGGGGGGAAAAAGCATCTTTGGAACAAACGTGACCCGGATGACCAAGAATCTCCATAGATATTTTGTATTTTTATTTCTTCCAGCTCAAGGGAAGGACTTTAGGGCAATACCCAAACTGGGGGATCTTTCCATCTCTGAAGTCACCAATGACTCTGTCCGCCTTTCGTGGACTATCTCGTCTGGGAAATTTGACTCTTTTCTCATCCGCTACAAAGACGACCAAGGGAACCCTCAAACCGTTCCTGTTCCTGTGGACTCCCGGACGGTTTTCATCTCTAACTTAATACCTTCCCACAAATACAAGTTCAGCCTCTATGGTGTCTCTGGGAAGAAACAGTTTGGACCGGTCTCTATTGATGCTGTCACTGCAGGTGAGTTTCTCTCTTTCAAGGGGTCCTTGGAGGTTGTTTCCTTGCAATTGTTTCCATACTCAACCTCTGAAAATCCCACTTAGAAACTCACCTAAACCCCTAAGAATAATGAGGAGTTGGGAGGAGGAAAGGGTGAGGACTTACTGTATTTTTCAGAGTATAGGACTGGGTGAGATCATCCAAGGGCATGGGGTGAGGTATCATCAGTATGCGGATGATACCCAGTTGTACATCTCCACCCCATGTCCAGTCAACGAAGCAGTGGAAGTGATGTGCCAGTGCCTGGAGGCTGTTGGGGTCTGGATGGGTGTCAACAGACTCAAACTCAACCTTGAGAAGACGGAGTGGCTGTGGGTCCTGCCTCCCAGGGACATTTCCATCTGTCTGTCCATAACCCTGGGGGGGAAATTATTGACCCCCTCAGAGAGGGTCCGCAACTTGGGTGTCCTCCTCGATCCACAGCTCACATTAGAGAAACATCTTTCAGCTGTGGCGAGGGGGGCGTTTGCCCAGGTCCGCCTGGTGCACCAGTTGTGCTCCTATCTGGACCGGGAGTCACTGCTCACAGTCACTCGTGCCCTCATCACCTCGAGGTTCAACTACTGTAATGCTCTCTACATGGGGCTACCTTTGAAAAGTGTTCGGGAACTTCAAATCGTGCAGAATGCAGCTGCGAGAGCAATCATGGGCTTTCCTAGATATGCCCATGTTACAACAACACTCCGCAGTCTGCATTGGTTGCCGATCAATTTCCGGGCACAATTCAAAATGTTGGTTATGACCTATAAAGCCCTTCATGGCATTGGACCAGAATATCTCCAGGACTGCCTTCTGCTGCACGAATCCCAGCGACCGGTTAGGTCCCACAGAGTTTGCCTTCTCCAGGTCCCCTCGACTAAACAATGTCGCTTGGCGGGACCCAGGAGAAGAGCCTTCTCTGTGGCGGCCCCAACCCTCTGGAACCAGCTCCCCCCAGAGATTAGAACTGCCCCCACCCTCCTTGCCTTTCGCAAGCTCCTTAAAACCCATCTCTGCCGTCAGGCATGGGGGAACTGACACATCTCCCCCGGGCCTATACAGTTTATACATGGAATGTTTGTATGTTTGTTTGCTTTTAATAATGGGGTTTTTAGTGTTTTTTAAATTATTAGATTTGTCCTTACATTGTTCTTGTTATTGTTGCGAGCCGCCCCGAGTCTACGGAGATGGGTGGCATACAAATGTAATAAATAAAATAAATAAATAAATAAATAAATAGGACACACTATTTTTTCCCATAAAAGAGGCTGAAAATTTAGGTGTGTCTTATATTTCAAATGTAGCTTTTTTGAAGCTTCCCCCCCCCCAATACTAACGAGGTGCTAAGGATCGCCCAGGCTTCCAGGTTTGTTTTCATTGCTGCTCCCTCCAAAAAAGGTTTTTTCAGCCCTAAGGAAGTGCTAACGATCTTCCAGGCTTGCAGGATTTTTTTCGTTCCTACACCTACACTTTTTCCAACCTTAGATCTTTGCAGGCTTCTTTTCATTGCTACTCCCTCCGAATAAGGTTTTTTTCAGCCCTAACCAGGGGATAAAATGACCAGACTAACGATGCCATCCAGATGAATATCTGGTAGATAGATTCTCCTCCCCCCCTATTTTCCTCCCCCAAAACTAAGCTACGTCTCATACTCCAGTGCGTCTTATACTCCAAAAAATATGGCAGTCTCTGTGTTCAGTTGTATTGTGATTTCACCAACCCCTGGGATGCAGGTCACAAGGACTGGCAATGGCCCTCAAAATAGTGTCAGGAAAGACTTAATGAACCCAATCTGTATAGTCTGGAGGACAGAAGGAAAAGTGGGGACATGATTGAAACATTTAAATATGTTGAAGGGTTATATAAGGTCCAGGAGGGAAGTGTTTTTAATAGGAAAGTGAACACAAGAACAAGGGGACACAATCTGAAGTTAGTTGGGGGAAAGATCCAAAGCAACATGAGAAAATATTATTTTACTGAAAGAGTAGTAGATCCTTGGAACAAACTTCCAGCAGACGTGATTTGTAAATCCACAGTAACTGAATTTAAACATGCCTGGGATAAACATAGATCCATCCTAAGATAAAATACAGAAAATAGTATAAGGGCAGACTAGATGGACCAGGAGGTCTTTTTCTGCCGTCAGTCTTCTATGTTTCTATGTTTCTAGTGTTGTCTGTCTTATCCCATTCCCCGTTTGTGGGACCCTCACCCGTTTGCATTCTTTCTTCCTGCAGCTTTCTCAGAAAGCACCAGCACTCCAGCTCCCTTGCTCGATCATCTTGTGGTCTCTGAAGTGACCTCCACGACTCTGCATCTTGGCTGGGAGGTCCCCGAGGGGGAATTTGACTCTTTCCTTGTGAGATGGAAGGACAGTTTAGGAAGTGGCCAGACGCCTGTCCCAGCCAAAGAAATTATACTGCCTGGAGATGCGCGCTCCATCATCCTCCAGGAACTCACACCCAGTACCGAATACAGCCTGACGGTCTATGGCATCAAGGATGAGTCAGAAGTGGCGGAAATCAACACTGGAACAAAGACAAGCGGGCTAGGTAAAGGGAAAGCATGAGTTACCCCAATGTAAAAACGAAACAAAAAAAAACACTCCAGGAACACACACTTCTCAATGAAAGTACTAAGTGGGTGTCAATCACAAAAAGAGAGCTAGCTAACTATCTAGCTAATTAGATAGATTGACGGGCAGACAGACTGACTGACAGATGGATGTTAGATGGGTAGATGGATGGATGGATGGATGGATGGATGGATGGATAGATAGATAGATAGATAGATAGATAGATAGATAGAGAGATAGAGAGATAGAGAGATACAAACAGACAGACAGACAGACAGACAGACATAGATGCATAGATGCATAGATACATAGATACATAGATACATAGATTCATAGAGATATGATAGGTAGATAGGCAAGTAGATGGGTAGGTGGGTGGGTGGGTGGGTAGGTAGGTTGATTGATTGAGTGATTGATTGATTGAGTGAGTGATTGAGAGAGAGAAAGAGAGAGAGAGATGATAGGTAGGTAGGTAGGTAGGTAGGTAGGTAGGTAGATAGATAGATAGATAGATAGATAGATAGATAGATAGATAGAAATTGATAGATTGATAGATAGATATGATAGGTAGGTAGGTAGGTAGATATTGATAGATTTATATATAGAGAGAGGTAGGTAGGTAGGTAGGTAGGTATGATAGGTAAGTAGGTAGGTAGGTAGGTAGGTAGGTAGGTAGGTAGGTAGGTAGGTAGATAGATAGATAGATAGATAGATAGATAGATAGATAGATAGATAGATAGATAGATAGATAGATAGATAGATAGATAGATAGAAATTGATAGATTGATAGATAGAGAGAAATGATAGGTAGGTAGGTAGGTAGATAGATATTGATAGATTTATATATATAAAGAGAGAGGTAGGTAGGTAGGTAGATAGGTAGGATAGATAGATAGATAGATAGATAGATAGATAGATAGATAGATAGATAGAGAGAGAGAGAGAGAGAGAGAGAAATTGATAGATTTTATAGATAGAGAGAAATGATAGGTAGGTAGGTAGGTAGATATTGATAGATTTATATATATAAAGAGAGAGATAGGTAGGTAGGTAGATAGGTAGGATAGATAGATAGATAGATAGATAGATAGATAGATAGATAGATAGATAGATAGATAGATAGATAGATAGATAGATAGATAGATAGATAGATAGATAGATATGGATGCATTCCATTCCATTCCTTGGCAAAGCTGAAAACATACCATTTACTTAAAAGCCTTGCCCCATAATTATTGTCTGAGCTTCTGTGATGTCAGTAACTCCCTGGTCAATTCTTAGAAGGGAAAGAGAAGCTACGAGAGGTGGGATGATGGTGAAGGGGCAAGCTTCATGCTTTGGGGTATTCCTGACAAGTATGAAGTGAAGGATTGGGAGAACCTGGAACTCACAGAACTGGTGGGGAAATAGTTCGGCTTCTTTGCCAGAAAAATCTGAGCATCTTTGGCTAAAAAAAAAAAAAAACAAAGGAGGAAGAGGGAGCCATTTCTTGGCTGTTTTCATCATCATTCCAGATTTCACAGGAGAGGCATATCAACAACAGCTGTAGTAACCTCTGATATTCTTCCTGGTCCCCTCCCTTTATCCTGGGAATAAGCTAGGAACTAACCATAATAGAGTCCTCTTCCTTAGGACTTCTGGAAGAGGTATAGAAGAAATTGTTACGCAACTGCCAGCATTGTGCAGCAGCTGCGAAAACGCCAACACAGTTCTAGGCTGCATTAAAGAGGGATAAAATCAAGATCTCATGAAGTGTTAATACCACTTTATAAGGCCACACCTGGAATACTGCATTCAGTTTTTACCACGATGCAAAAAGGATGTTGAGACTCTAGAAAGAGTGCAGAGAAGAGCAACAGAGATGACTAGAGGACTGGAGGCTAAAAGATATGAAGAACGATTGCAGGGACTGGGTATGTCTAGTTTAATGAAAAGAAGGACCAGGGGAGACATGATAGCAGTGTTCCAATATCTTAGGGGTTGTCACAAAGCAATCAAACTAGTCTCCAAAGCATCTGAAGGTAAAACAAGAAGCAATGGGTGGAAACTAAACAAGGAGAGAAGCAACTTAGAACTAAGGAGAAATTTCCTAACATTCCTAACAATTAATCAGTGGAACAGCTTGCCTCCAAAAGTTGTGAATGCTCCAACACTGGAAATTTTTAAGATGTTGGATAACCATCTGTCTGAAGTACTGTAGGGTTTCCTGCCTAAGCAGGAGGTTGGACTAGAAGACCTCCAAGGTCCCTTCCCACTCTGTTGTTGTTATTATTATTATTTATTATAAGAAACCATACAGAGAATCCAGTTTCTACTTTTATCTCCATCACAACCAAACCCTCTCTGTCAAGTTTAGTTCTGCCCACTCTTGACCTTTACCTGCTCATCTGCCCTAGAAAAGCCATTTTGGGACATCGAGGCAGAGATAACAATTTTTAAAAGCTCAGAGCTGATCTGACTGCACTGTTCACCCATTTCTGACAGTCTCAAAATGGGTGAACAGTGCAGTCAGGCAGTAGGGAAAGCAAGTAGGATGCTTGGCTGTATAGCTAGAGGTATAACAAGCAGGAAGGGGGAGATTATGATCCCGCTATATAGAGCGCTGGTGAGACCACATTTGGAATACTGTGTTCAGTTCTGGAGGCCTCACCTACTAAAAAAGATATGGATAAAATTGAACGGGTCCAAAGACGGGCTACAAGAATGGTGGAAGGTCTTAAGCATAAAACGTATCAGGAAAGACTTCATGAACTCAATCTGTATAGTCTGGAGGACAGAAGGAAAAGGGGGGACATGATCGAAACATTTAAATGTGTTAAAGGGTTAAATAAGGTCCAGGAGGGAAGTGTTTTTAATAGGAAAGTGAACACAAGAACAACAAGGGGACACAATCTGAAGTTAGTTGGGGGAAAGATCAAAAGCAACATGAGAAAATGTTATTTTACTAAAAGAATAGTAGGTCCTTGGAACAAACTTCCAGCAGACGTGGTTGGTAAATCCGCAGTAACTTAATTTAAACATGCCTGGGATAAACATATATCCATTGTAAGATAAAATACAGGAAATAGTATAAGGGCAGACTAGATGGACCATGAGGTCTTTTTCTGCCGTCAGTCTTCTATGTTTCTATCTTGTGAGAGACCATAAGCGGCTCAGCAGCTGTGCATTCCTGCTTGGTTCACGTCAGGCTGGGCCAGCTTCCAACCGTAGTTTCTTTTATGCATGTCCCGAGCAATTTCATCTTTGGCAATGTGCTGTTTTCTTTGTGGTCGGCCGAATTGGTCATCATGAATCCCAAGAGGGAGGGAGGGAGGGAAGCCTTTTAAGGGGAAGGGGCGAGCGTGTGAGAGGCACAGGCCAAACCACAGGCCTCGTTTCTGGACTTTTCCGCAGGTCCCAGCTGCATCCACATCTGAGGTAAAATCCACAAGGCCATTTTTTCATTTCTTCCTTAAAATAAATTAAAATTTAAAAGCGGCGGTAGGCAAAGCCCCAATTTGAACTGAGGCCTTGGGGCAAGGAGAAAGGGAATTCAACATTTTGATGGCTGAAGCCACCCACCCGAGCCATCCGTTTCTCCATATAAACCCTTGCTGCGTTTTAAGGCAGTTGTAACATTTACTCTTCGTTTTTTGTTGTTGTTCTGTTCTGTTTTAAATTATGTCAGGGCTCTCCAAACGTGACAGCTTTGAGACTTGGGGACTTCAACCTCCAGAATTCCCCCAACCAACATGTTGAGATCCACAAGTCTTAAAATCGCCATGTTTGGGGACCCCTGTATTAGAGGATTAGAATAAAAGAAGAGAGTTGGAAGGTGTTGTGGTTGGTTCTGGCCCAGCTCCTGCCCCAGGGAATAGGGAGGTGGATGCAGGGGGAAATTCAACATGTCACAGGCCTGTGTTATTGCCGACAGAATCAGTTCAGAGTTTAGTTTCCTCAGATGAAGAAGAAGGTGGGAGTGACTCGGCAGAGGAGGGCCTGGCACACAGCCCAGGCAGTCAATCTCCCTTATCTTCCATTGATTCGGATGATGACATTTTGGACCCACGCAAGCGCAGAATTATGCGTAGAAGAGACCAAGTAAGAACATATTACAGGAAATAAGGGAGGCCACCTGTGTTTGGGTGGGGCTCCAGTAATTAGGGCTGCTGCTATAAATAGCAGCATGTGGGTTTGGCCGTTGTGGAAGAATATCTGATCGGAGTTCGTCGGGAATCTTGTGTTGCTGGGCTTTGTTGCTTTTTCACGCCTTTGAAACCAAAGCAGAGCAACGTGTGTGTGTGTCTCCCTTCATTGGAAGAAGAAGGGGTGTGAAGTTTCTTCACAGCTGCTAGCTAAGTACTTAATGACTGCTTAAGGGAAATTGTACAGACTACCTGGTTGTTTTGGGAAGAGTGCTCTTTGCAATACAAAAAGAGTGCTTTGTTTATTTTGAATTTTGTGATAAAGAACATTGTTTTGAATTTTCAAACGTGTGTGTGTCTGAAATTTGTACCCTTGAATTTTTGGGAGGCTCCTATCAGAGAGCCCGGCAGAACAGAAGGGACCTTGGAGGTCTTCTGGATCAACCAACCTGAGTACCATTGGGATTGGGTGGCATAGAAGTCAAATGAATGAATGAACAAACAAACAAACAAATCAGCAATGGGTTCTAAAACATATTGCTATCGGGTTTTAGAAGTGCCCTGGGCAGTTGGGCAGAACTTCCCACTGCCACTGCTACCAGTTTGCTGGTCCAATCCTTTGCTCAGGCAGGAAACACTTAATATTTGAGACAAAATGGTGGTCCGGTTCTCTTCCTAAAAACTTCCAGTGTTAGAGAATTCACAACTTCTGGAGGTAAGCCATTCCACCGATTAATTGATGTAAGCTGTCAGGAAAATTCTTCTTAGTTCTACGAGAAGCAACTAAGAAGATTTCCTTAGTTGGTGGCGGGGCGTTTCATCTTTGGGTTAGATTGGGTAAGAAATCTTTTGAGTAAGAAATTGACTCTTCCTACGATGATGTTTTCCTTGCTTTATTTTCTACAAAGAGACACGCAGACCCATCTCTCACTTGTTCTCTTCTCCCTTCTTCCAGAGCTGGATGGCCCCCAGGATTTGCGGTTCAGTGACATTCATGAGACCTCTGTGGTAGCAAACTGGAGACCCCCAGCCTCTCGCATTGATGGCTACAAAGTTTCTTTCCAGCCTTCAGATGGCGGTGAGGGTCTTTATCTACTTGTTCCCTGGAGGCGGGGGGGCAGCAGGCAGGACGGGGTGGAACACAGTTCCACCAGTGGATATGAAGCTGCGTGCGCAGCTCCAGCTGATCGGCGGCAGTCACTTCCTGGATTATCAGTCTTGGCTCGGCTCTCCTTTTTTTCCCTGCTTTCCTGGCTCCCCTCCAGCCTCATACGGCCACCTCCCGCCTGAGATGCAAGCAGAAGGCATGGGTGGAAATGGCGCTGGCAGCATTTATGTTTCTGGAAGCACCCGTTTACTTAGCTACCCAGTCTGAGGCGGGAGGGCAACCCAGGAAGGAGAGCGCAGGAAACGCGAAGCAAATTGTCACCCCAGCGAGCGACACTGGTAATGTTGTAATCGGAGACTTAATAGTTCACTTGAATGATGATGATCGTTCAAGCCACTCCCACCTGGTCACATAGCCGGCAAGCAACTCCTACCCAGTCACATGGCCATTAAGCCACACCCACAAAATAAGCCACACCTACAGTGTGGCAAAAAAAATGTCTACCCATTACTGCCCGGAGGCGTCTGTTAAACAGCAGAAGGAACGTCTTAGCTGAGCTCACACAATATGGCAGAAAGAGCTGAGGTGGAATAGAAATGGCGCCTGAGAAAAAAGCCAACCATTGTGAATCAGTTGAACGTGGTTTATTTGGAAACAAGGTTAGGATCAAGAGCTAGGGTTAGCAATTGTATAGCAATTGTATTTTATGAAACTGGGTTTAAACCTTATTGTGCCCTGTTAATCCAGTTGGGCCTCTTCAGTGGTCTTAACACTTTGTAACTGCAAACCAAGACTCAACTCTAATTTTGTTGTTATGGTAATGTTCACAGCCAGTCTGGTCTAATGCCGTGGTGGCGGACCTATAGCAAGCGTGTCATAGGTGGTACGCAGAGCCCTCTCTGAAGGCACGCCAACCATCGCCCGACTCATTTCCAATGATCATGCACGTCCCGGCAGCCAGCCGATTTTGGGGTATCTGCTGTGCATGTGCCGACAGCAGGGCACATATGGGAGACGCACATGCACACACATGTATGGGGGTGCGTGAGTTGCCCACCCCTCCACACACGTGTGTGCGTATGCATCTACGCATGTGCCCTGCCGTCGGGCACAAGCACAGCATATACTGTTTTGGGGCAGGGAGGCTGACTAGGCCCAAAATGGGCCAAGGGAATACAGTGCTCCCCCCCGTGGGGCCCCTTTTTGGTCACAGGAGGCTGCAAGAGGCCTACAAGGCCCAAAAGGGGGCAGGGAGTGCACACACACCCTCATGTGGCCCATTTTTGGTCCCAGGAGACTGCAGGGAGGCTGACTAGGCCCAAAATGGGCCAAGGGAGTAAAACACCTCCCCCCTGTGAGGCCCGTTTTTGGTCACAGGAGGCTGCAAGAGGCCTACAAGGCCCAAAAGGAGGCAGGGAGTGCACCCTCGCCCCTCAAGTGGCCCATTTTTGGTCCCAGGAGACTGCAGGGAGGCTGAATAGGCCCAAAATGGGCCAAGGGAGTAAAACACCTCCCCCCCGTGAGGCCTGTTTTTGATCACAGGAGGCTGCAAGAGGCCTACAAGGCCCAAAACGAGGCAGGGAGTGCACCCCACCCCTCATGTGGCCCCTTTTTGGTCCCAGGAGACTGCAGGGAAGCTGACTAGGCCCAAAATGGGCCAAAGGAGTAAAACACCTCCCTCCCTGTGAGGCCCGTTTTTGGTCACAGGAGGCTGCAGGTGGTCTACAGGGCCCAAAAGGGGGCAGGGAGTGCACCCCCCATGGCCCGTTTTTGGTCTCAGGAAGCTGCAGGGAGGCCTACTAGGCCCAAATTGGGGTGAGGAGATTGCGCTTCCATATGCAGGGGGAATGCAAGGGGGTCACACATGCATGCACGGTATGGCTGGGCATGCAGAGTAGTGGTTGTCACGGTGTGAGTGATTAATGTCCATTTGAACACTAACCCACCGCAGAGATGATGGACTGAGAACCCAGTCGTTTATTTTCAAAGCAAGATTTCTTTTTATTATAAAAGTACAAAACAAATATGTCGGGAGGGACAAATTAATAAACACGTCTTCACATGATGGAGGCTAGAATAGGAATGGAGAATAAAACAACAGAGTATGAAGAAGGAGGATATGAGGTATGGTGATGTGGCAGGATATTACATCATAACAGGAGGATCTTAAAGAAACACACACAGTTAACTATTTAATTACTGAATGTCTCTGGGGCTGTCAATATTCAGCGTGACAGTGGTGTCACCTGTGCAATGCATTATGGGTGCCAGCACGCAACAAGAAAAAGGTTAGCCATCACTGGTCTGGTGATTAAGGTGCTGGACTAAGCATTGGGAAACTGAGTTCCAGTCTTGCCTTAAGCATGGAAACTAAGTGGGTGAATTTCAGTCCGTCCTTACATTCAGCCATAAGAAATAACAAACCACTTCCAGAAATGTAATTATTCCGTCGGCCTGTATTTCAGTGTAAACTTTTCCAGTCTGGCCCTCTCCAAATGAATTGGATGCCTTTTGCTCAAGAAGCTGCCTATCCTATTGGAGAGTAGTACATCAAGAAATCAAATGTATCTCTCCAGCACTTCATAACATTTCAGGCAAAGATATCAGCTCTGTTTTTTCTCTGTTTTTAGGGGAGCCCAAAAGTATTGCAGTGGATGAATCTGAACTCAGGACAATCATTGAGGGTCTGACTCCTGGGGCCAGCTATGAGGTCGCCGTAATGTCTATCCGCGGGTTTGAAGAGAGTGAGCCATTGGTGGGCTATATCACCACAGGTAATTCATGAGGTCAAGAAGCTTAAATGTTACCTAGCAGCAGTGGTGGGTTATTATTAATATTATTATTATTATTATTATTATTATTATTATTATTATTATTACTATTATTATTATTATTATTTATTAGACTTGTATGCCGCCCCTCTCCGTAGACTCGGGGCGGCTCACAACAGTGATAAAGGCAATACATAATAACAAATCTAATAATTAAAATCTAAAAAATAACAATTGCTGCCAGTTCGGACCGGTTTGCCCGTACCGGTGGTGGAAATTTCCACCCGCTCGCCGAACCGGCAGTGATGGGGCATTGCCGAACCGGCATGCACGTGGGGGCCCCTATGGAATTATGGGTGTGAGCACACAGTTTGTAACTGCGAACCAAGACTCAACTCTAATTTTGTTGTTATGGTAATGTTGACAGCCAGTTTGGTCTAGTCCTGTAATGTGAACCACAGCCCTTCTTTTGGCATGCAAACCAAAAAATGTTCGCCATCACCTACAAAAGGTGAGGAGACCTCACCTACAAAAAGATATTGACAAAATTGAACGGGTCCAAAGACGGGCTACAAGAATGGTGGAAGGTCTTAAGCATAAAACGTATCAGGAAAGACTTCATGAACTCAATCTGTATAGTCTGGAGGACAGAAGGAAAAGGGGGGACATGATCGAAACATTTAAATATGTTAAAGGGTTAAATAAGGTTCAGGAGGGAAGTGTTTTTAATAGGAAAGTGAACACAAGAACAAGGGGACACAATCTGAAGTTAGTTGGGGGAAAGATCAAAAGCAACATGAGAAAATATTATTTCACTGAAAGAGTAGTAGATCCTTGGAACAAACTTCCAGCAGACGTGGTAGATAAATCCACAGTAACTGAATTTAAACATGCCTGGGATAAACATATATCCATCCTAAGATAAAATACAGGAAATAGTATAAGGGCAGACTAGATGGACCATGAGGTCTTTTTCTGCAGTCAGACTTCTATGTTTCTATGTTTCTATCACTGCCCTATACCATTTCAGACAAGTGGTGATTGCCCCCTCACTTGCGTGAGCCTCATCACGGCCTCACTCGTGCGTTATGGGCATTCGTGGTCCCATCCATGCAAGCCTCACGCCACTCTCGACAGCATCACTGCAAACATTGTGGGCACTTGTGCACGCATGCACACAGGAACACCTGCTCCTCCCTCAAAATCATCCCCTCCACTTCCCTCCCCTTGCTCCTGGGGAACTTTGGTGTAGGAAGTCCCTTTTGAGGGAAACATTCAGGCAATCTTCTCCTACTCACAGTGCCAGACGGTCCTTCCGATTTGCGGGCTGTCAATGTAACCGATACCTCCGCCGTGCTGACGTGGCGTCCTGCTGTGGCTGAGATGAACAACTACATCGTCACCTACGGACCTATCACCAGCACAGGTAAGAAATAAGAGAAACAAGAGTCTCCCATCACCTTACAACCGCTTTAATTTAAAATATATTTTCCTGAGGCTGTGGACAACCTTCAGTTTCTTTTTCATCTCTTCTATTGCTTCGCTCAATGCCTTCATGTTCCTCCTACCAGGATATCTCTGTGCTTCCCTATACGTGCCCACTTGAACCTTGAACGCAGGTAGTCCTCACTTAACAACCAGTCGCTGAGAAATCATTCAAAACTATGATAGCCTCCCTCTTTCCCAAAAGGTAGTTAAACTCAGTTCCGAATTCAATTCAATTAAATTCAATTTATTAGATTTGTATGCCGCCCCTCTCCGAAGACTCGGGGCGGCTCACAACAATAATAAAAACAATATTCCAGCGAAAACAAATCTAATATTAAAAAGCACATAAAACCCTATCATATTTAAAAAAGCAAACAACATATACATACCCAAACATAAATATTAAAAAGCCTGGGGGAAAGGTGTCTCAACTCCCCCATGCCTGGCGGTATCGATGGGTCTTGAGTAATTTACGAAAGGCAAGGAGGGTGGGGGGCAGTTCTAATCTCCGGGGGGAGTTGATTCCAGAGGGCCGGGGCTGCCACAGAGAAGGCTCTTCCGCTGAGGCCCGCCAAACGACATTGTTTGGTCGACGGGACCCGGAGAAGGCCCCCTCTGTGGGACCTTATTGGTCGCTGGGATTCATGCGTCAGAAGACAGTCCCGGAGGTACTCTGGTCCAATGCCATGTAGGGCTTTAAAGGTCATAACCAACACTTTGAATTGTGACCGGAAACTGATCGGCAGCCAATGCAGGCCAATGAGTGTTGTAGAAACGTGGGTGAATCTAGGAAGCCCCACGATGGCTCTCGCGGCCGCGTTCTGCACAATCTGAAGTTTCCGAACACTTTTCAGAGGTAGCCCCATGTAGAGAGCGTTGCAGTAATCGAACCTTGAGGTGATGAGGGCATGAGCGACTGTGAGCAATGACTCCCTGTCCAAATAGGGCCGCAACTGGTGGCACAAAAGTTATTTGAATGAGGACCAAATTGAAAATTGTTGTGTGAAAGGAAGAATCTATAAATCAAAGAACTTTGAAAAAGTCGATTTCGAATGGAGGTAACGAGATCCCCAGAAAGAGCAATGACAAGTTTAGAAGGGAGAAAGCAAATTATGAAATTATGTCGGGTCCTCTACTCAGAATACTATGAGATTTGGATAAGCAATAAAGGCAAATGACTGGGATAAAATGTGAAAGGACATACAAAAAATGAAAAACATATAAATATGCAATATAATATATGTTCTTATAAAGAAGTGATTATAAGAAATGTAACAAACTGGGGGGGGGATGGGCATTGATCTGTATTAAACTATAGAAATGTTGTTTTTAAAATTTGGAAAAACTAATAAATAAAACTTTTTTTAAAAAAAGAAATGATGTCGGGTACTCTAGATGCCAGGATAGGAAGCTTTGAGAGGCAGCATGTGTTCTGCCTGACTGGGCTCAGGCAATGCGTAACAGTCCAAGGAAAAGAAATCAAACACACACGTGCTCTGCTAATCAGCAAACTTGTATTAAATAAACAAAAAAGGGTTACTCAAAACAGTCCTTAGTGTCAAGAAACAATGATAGTGCAAGGCTTACTTCAGCCGCATACAAAAACACAGGAAAAAACAAACAAAGACAACCTGGAATGAGCAAAGACATTTCAGGAGTCCTTTTAAATCTTTGGAGCAAACAGCAAGTCCCAGAGGTTTCACCTCCCACGTGTCTGAAAAAACTGGATTGAAATCCAAAGGCACGGAACAGAAACTTCAGAGCAGGAACCACAAAATAACACAGATAAACAGCCACAGTTTGCCTTGTGCCTTTGTTCCCTTTTATACCTTTAGCCCTCATTAAGGGAACCACACCCAGCCCTCAGTATAAGAACCACACCCAGCCCAGGTGCTACTCTGATGACTTGTAATATTCCTTCAATTGATCCCTCCTTTGCATAGCTCTTCAGCTACGCAGATCAATATATTGATCTGCAGAAGAACCCAAGGACGAAAGACTGTCTGAGGGACTGCATGCCAAATCCCCTGGGCTGTCTGCTGAATCCTGCAAACCAGTGGCCTCATTCTCCTGGCTGTCTGCCACTTCTTCCTGGCTGTCTGCCACATCTTCCTGGCTGTCAGCCAGGCTTTCGTACTCACTTAGTGCCGCGTCTCTCCCATCTGTGGGAGCAATGGCTGGCCCAGGCCCAAACACAACAGCATGTATGGAGTTGCTACAAAGAAGATTCTGCTGTGTTTTCTTTTCCTGCAATATTTTCTTCTCATGTCTTCATATTTCTCATTTTATTGCCTTCTGTATTCTGTTATCTTAGACTAGCCCCCCCAAAACTTGGCAACTTGTGGACTTCAATTTCCGGGAATTTGCCAGACAGCCATATTGGTGTCAGCATTTTGAGTGATGCACCCACTGGAAGGAGAACTCTGAGGCAGGCAGATTCCTCAGAGAACATGTTTATTGAGCGTATCGTATTGGCACAGCTAGGGAAAGCCAATTCTGAAAGTTTTCCCATGTTTATAGTATAATTAAAAGAGTAATTGTTTCCCCTCCCCGAATGCCACAGGTCACATTGTCCGAAGAAGGCATTTAGTGGGTGCCTTGATCACTCCTCTTCTCCGCCAACTGCCACCTGTTGGGTTGACCTTGGTTCCCATGAGAAAGTTTTTTGTTATGACTGCTAGCCAGTCTATCCGCTTCCCTTCTTCCCTCCCCCTCCAGAGTTCGTGTCAACTGTGAGGCAGCAAAAGTTGGCTTCAGCCAAATTCACTCTAGAGTTGACAGTTGGCTGGGGAATTCTGGGAGTTGAAGTCCACGAGTCTTAAAGTTGAAGACACCCCCTCCCTCCAATCCACGACTCTTGATCTGGTTTGGCTGAGGCTCCACTCGGAATAGATTTCATCTCTGTATTTACTTATTCTGCATTTTTTCCACCCAGGCTCACAGGTCTCTGAATCGGTTCCAGGAAATCGTGTCCAGCTTCAGCTGTCAGAGCTGCAAAGGGACATGGAATATTGGGCCAATGTCTATGGGGAGAAAGAAGGAAACCGGAGTTCTCCCATCAGCGCTACTTTCACCACTGGTGAGTGGATAGGCTGCATTACAGTAGTGGTAGTGGGTGCACGAATCCCAGCGACCGGTTAGGTCCCACAGAGTTGGCCTTCTCCGGGTCCCGTCGACTAAACAATGTCATTTGGCGGGACCCAGGAGAAGAGCCTTCTCTGTGGCGGCCCCGACCCTCTGGAACCAGCTCCCCCGGGAGATCAGAACTGCCCCCACCCTCCTTGCCTTTCGTAAAGTTCTTAAGACCCATCTCTCCCGTCAGGCATGGGGGAACTGAGACATCTCCCCCGGGCCTATACAGTTTATACATGGTATGTTTGCGTGTATGCTTGCTTTTAATAATGGGGGTTTTAGTGTTTTTTAAATTATTAGATTTGTTCTTACATTGTCTTTGTTGTTGTTGTGAGCTGCCCCGAGTCTACGGAGAGGGGCGGCATACAAATCTAATAAATAATAATAACAACAACAACAACAACAACAACATTGGAAGACCCAAAGTGCCAGGTTGAGGGAACAGACCCTCCTAGAAAGATGCACCTATGTGGTTGCTAAGATTCAAGTCTTGATGTGGCATGATCAATTAACCAGTCAATCCATCAATTAGAGTGAATAGTGGAGTTAATAGGGGCGATTCCAAAGATACATTTACAGGGAGCACCTGACTTAAAACCAGAAAATTTCTTAAGTGTACAATTTTATTCATGGTTTTTTGAACTCTCATCTTCCTCCTCCTCCTGCAGGAGCAGATGGGCCCCGGGACCTGCGTGCTACGGAAATTTTCCCCCGCAGTGCACGTCTTACCTGGTCACCCCCTGGTGTCCCTTCTGAGGGTTATCTGTTGAGTTATGAGACCCCCGATGGACAATCAAAGGTACCTAGCCACTGTTTTTCAGTTGCCTTTTGAAAAAGCACCTTTGGGACATTTCACATATTGTTCTCCATATATCTGCAACTCAAAGCACTTATATACAGTAATACCTTGTCTTACGAACCAAATTGGTTCCGGAAGGAGGTTCGTAAGGCGAAATGTTCGTAACATGAAACAATGTTTCCCATTGGAAACAATGTAAAAGCGATTAATGCGTGCAAGGGGGGGGGAAATCCCAAAATGGCGCTCCGCCAAAACATGGCCTCCAGGAAGGACGTCTTCGTGACATCAAAGCTCTGCCCATGGAATTCCCTATTGGGATTCCCCACCTCCTTTCCAGCCTCCAGATTGGCCGAAAACGCCACCGCCGATCGCAAAAACGGTGGTCTGCTGCCCGGCACCGCCCGGCTGTAACCTTCTGAAACAGCCGGGCACTTCCCGGCGGCCTCCGGAACCCAAACCCAAACGTCTGGGTTCAGGCTTGGGAGAACGGCGAGAAGCCCCCCTGCTGTTTAAGAAGGTGACAGGCGGGGGGCCGTGTTTCTCGGCGGCCTCCCGAACCCAAAAAGTTTGGGTTCGGGTTCGGGAGAACGCCGAGAAGCCCCCCGACTGTTTTAAACCGGGTGGCGGCGCCCAGCGGAGCACCATTTTGCGATCTGCGGTGGGTTCGTAAGGCAAAAAAAGTTCATAAGAAGAGGCAAAAATTTTCTGAACCCGGGTTCGTATCTCGAAGTGTTCGTATCACGAGGGGTTAGTATCACGAGGTACCACTGTATTGCTGGCCTAAATTTCCCTGCCCTTATTTTGTTCTCCACAGGAGATCCCTCTGGATGCTTCCGTCACATCGTACAAACTTCAAGATCTGATTCCTTCAAGCCGGTACCAAGTCCAAGTCCAGGCAGTGAGGAGGGGAACACCAACAGCTTCCATTTCCACATCTTTCACCACTGGTAATACACACTATAGGTTCCCTGATGTCTATGTTTGAGACAGACTATCTGCAGCTCTTTGAGACTTTGTTAAGATATTCATGAACTGGGAGAGCCATGTTAACAAGATCAGCCAATGAATAGGCATAGCAACTAAGCCAGCCAATGAGAGCTAAACACTTCTGAGTCTGTGCTGAGAATCAAAACTGAAAACTTAAGCTTAAGGTTGGGCATGGCTCACTCCACTCTGTACTCCCAGCCCACTCTGTGCTTGTCTGCTCTACTGAAATGAAACTAACTCTCCTGCTTGTGTTTACTGGAAGAAATAATCTACTTGTGGTGTGTGTGTGTGTGTGTGTGTGTGTGTGTGTGTGTGTGTGTTCACCTGTAAATTCATCTGTTACTATATTTATAAAGAAGTTAATGAATGCAGCTGAATCAGTTATTTGTGTGTGCTTCTGGAAATTGATTTTTTTTTTTTTTTGCAACAAACTCTGATGGACTTCCTAAATACCAAAATCCTGAATGGATCCATTGATCACCCTTTCTTTCTTTCTTGGACAGGGCACCTGACATTTCCCTTCCCTCGGGACTGCTCAGAAGAAATCCAGAATGGGCCAGGAGCTTCACGAGTAACAACAATTTATCTAGGAGGCAACCGGGAACGTCCCTTGAGGGTGTTCTGTGATATGGAGACAGATGGGGGAGGCTGGATTGTGAGTATGAACAGTATGGTTGGGTTGATAATGGTCAAACTACAGTATCTTGAAAAAGAATCTGTCAGAGTTCCAAGCAATAATCCCATAGAAAACAAAACTCCAAGGCCAGTAGATTCCTCAAAGAATAGTTTTATTGGATACAGTGTTCCCTCAATTTTCGCGGGTTCGAACTTCGCGAAAAGTCTAAAGCACGGTTTTTCAAAAAATATTAATTAAAAAATACTTCATGGTTTTTTTCTATACCACGGTTTTTCCCGCCCAATGACGTCATATGTCATCGCCAAACTAATAATTTTTGCAAATAAATAACAAAAAATAATTATTATTGTTAATAAATAATTATGTTTATAAATATCAGGATCACTAAGTGCCTTATTCAATGGTGAGTAGCAGTAATAATGGTGAGTAAATGGTTGTTAAGGGAATGGGAAATGGTAATTTAGGGGTTTAAAGTCTTAAGGGATGGCTTGTGATACTGTCCATAGCCAAAAATGGGTTATTTACTTCCGCATCTCTACTTCGCGGAAATTCGACTTTAGCGGGCGGTCTCGGAACGCATCCCCCGTGAAAATCGAGGGAACGCTGTATATCATATTGCCATAGTTCTGGTGAAAACTGACTCTGAAGGTTCCCATGGTTTTCACCTAATTAAAAGTAAAAGTTTTCCCCCTTCCCCAAACCATCAGTCACATGGTCCAATCAGGTTGCCGTCTGGTTGCCTGGTAACATCACTCCTCCCTTTCTCTGGCCACCTGTGGAAATGTCCTTGGTTCCCAGGAGAAAGTATTTTGTTTTGGCTACAAAACCCCAGCTATCTCTATGGCCCCTTCCCTATTCCTCAGCTCCAGTGTGGCAACACGAAAGCTTCAAAATGGTCTCAACCAGGTCATCTTCAGGGTTGACAGAATCATTTATTTATATTTATTTATTTATTAGATTTGAATGCCGCCCCTCTCCATAGACTCAGGGCGGCTAACAACAGTAATGAACAGCATGTAACAAATCTAATGTTTAAAATAATTTAGAAACCCTTATTAAAACCAAACATACACACAAACATACCATGCATAAATTGTATAGGCCTAGGGGGGAAAGGGTAGTTCGGTTCCCCCAAGCCTGACAACAGAGGTGGGTTTTAAGGAGCTTACGAAAGGCGAGGAGGGTGGGGGAAATTCTGATCTCCGGGGGGAGCTGGTTCCAGAGGGTCAAGGCCCCCACAGAGAAGGCTTTTTCCCCTGGGTCCTGCCAGACGACATTGTTTAGTTGACGGGACCCGAAGAAGACAGACTCTTTGGGACCTAACTGGTTGCTGTGATTCGTGAGGCAGAAGGCGGACCCGGATGTATTCTGGTCCGATGCCATCACGGGCTTTATAGGTCATAACCAACACTTCGAATTGTGACCGGAAACTGATCGGCAACCAATGCAGACTGCGGAGTGTTGGTATAACATGGGCATACCTGGGGAAGCCCATGATTGCTCTCGCAGCTGCATTCTGCACGATCTGAAGTTTCCAAACACTTTTCAAAGGTAGCCCCATGTAGAGAGCGTTACAGTAGTCGAGCCTCGAGGTGATGGGGGCATGAGTGACTGTGCAACTGGTGCACCAGGTGAACCTGGGCAAACGCCCCCCTCACCACAGCTGAAAGATGTTTCTCCAATGTGAGCTGTGGATCGAGGAGGACGCCCACGTTGCGGACCCTCTCTGAGGGGGTCAATGTTCCCCCCCCCAGGGTAATGGATGGACAGATGGAATTGTCCTTAGGAGGCAAAACCCACAGCCACTCCGTCTTATCAGGGTTGATTTTGAGTCTGTTGACACCCATTCAGACCCCAATAGCCTCCAGGCACCGGCACATCACATCCACTGCTTCGTAGACTGGACATGGGGTGGAGATGTATAACTGGGTATCATCCGCATACTGGTGATACCTCACCCCATGCCTTTGGATGATCTCGTCCCAGGCCCGCCAGAGATCATCCATCAACGCGACCAAAGCAGTTTCCGTGCTGTAGCTGGGCCTGAATCCTGACTGTTGAGGGCCTAGATAATTGGCTTCTTCCAAGGACCGCTGGAGCTGTTTCCTCCAGCCATGATTTCATCCGTGCTGTTTTTTTCAGACCTTGGCAGTTGAAGAATTTTTAATAGTGACTGAGGTTAATGAAGGGAAATGAATAGAAGTCTTTAAAGCAGTATCCTTCCTCATCTTTCCGGATATGTCAGACAGTAGATCTCATCATTCATAGCCAACATGCTCCTAAGCTCTATTTTTGACTGAGACAGCATCCTGCAACTCTCTGTTAGCAAAAACGGAGCTGGTGGAGGGGCACACACAGCTCTCATGAGCTTTTTTTCCAATTGGAATGGCCTCCTGTGACTCTCTACCAGTTAAACTGGAGCTCAGGAGGGCCATGCATGGCTCTCACGAGCTCCGTTTTCACTAGAAGAGGGCCGGTCCTTTGCTGTTTCCAGAGTGGCCACAGGTGTCCCCCATCACAAGTGATGTCATGTTGGGCACACCTATCATGGCCACAGACCACAGACCCCCTGGGGTCAAACACAATCCTGATGCATCCCTCAAGAAAATCGAGTTTGATGCCCCTGCCATAGACATTGAGAAAAATTGCTTTCAAAATCATGTAGAAGGATATCTTGGGGTTTTATTGCTTTCTGATATCTGATGACTATCAATTTTCTTCCCTTCCTTTTCCATCATGGCATCCTCATTCTCATTCTCCTCCCCCCCAGGTCTTTCAACGTCGGATG
Source organism: Erythrolamprus reginae (assembly GCF_031021105.1). Classification (NCBI taxonomy): domain Eukaryota; kingdom Metazoa; phylum Chordata; class Lepidosauria; order Squamata; family Dipsadidae; genus Erythrolamprus; species Erythrolamprus reginae. The sequence goes on along the minus strand of NC_091951.1, from coordinate 27,397,394 downwards.
AACGGTGAGACGGATTTCTGGCGGGACTGGCAAAATTATGCGCTTGGCTTTGGCAACCTCACCCGGGAATTTTGGCTAGGTAAGTCTATAACAGCCTGCGTCTCCTCATCCATATTTCTACCGTTTCATCCTTCCTATTCTTTTTAATATGTTTGTGAGTGACATAGGGGAAGGTTTGGTAGGGAAGGTTTGCCTATTTGCTGATGACTCTAAAGTGTGCAATAGGGTTGATATTCCTGGAGGCGTCTGTAATATGGTAAATGATTTAGCTTTACTAGATAAATGGTCAAAACAATGGAAACTGCAGTTTAATGTTTCCAAATGTAAAATAATGCACTTGGGGAAAAGGAATCCTCAATCTGAGTATTGTATTGGCAGTTCTGTGTTAGCAAAAACTTCAAAAGAAAAGGATTTAGGGGTAATGATTTCTGACAGTCTCAAAATGGGTGAACAGTGCAGTCAGGCAGGAGGGAAAGCAAGTAGGATGCTTGGCTGCATAGCTAGAAGTATAACAAGCAGGAAGAGGGAGATTATGATCCCGCTACATAGAGCGCTGGTGAGACCACATTTGGAATACTATGTTCAGTTCTGGAGACCTCACCTACAAAAAGATATTGACAAAATTGAAGGGGTCCAAAGACAGGCTACAAGAATAGTGGAAGGTCTTAAGCATAAAACGTATCAGGAAAGACTTAATGAACTCAATCTGTATAGTCTGGAGGACAGAAGGAAAAGGGGGGACATAATCGAAACATTTAAATATGTTAAAAGATTAAATAAGGTTCAGGAGGGAAGTGTTTTTAATAGGAAAGTGAACACAAGAACAAGGGGACACAATCTGAAGTTAGTTGGGGGAACAATCAAAAGCAACATGAGAAAGTATTATTTTACTGAAAGAGTAGTAGATCCTTGGAACAAACTTCCAGCAGAGGTGGTAGATAAATCCACAGTAACTGAATTTAAACATGCCTGGGATAAACATAAACACATCCTAAGATAAAATACAGAAAATAGTATAAGGGCAGGCTAGATGGACCAGGAGGTCTTTTTCTGCCGTCAGACTTCTATGTTTCTATGTTTCTATGTTTCCTGACCTTTTACAAACTGGAAACTGAGCCCACAGAAGGATAAGGGTTTGTCTCAGCTGAACCCATTTCTGGACTTTATGCTTGAAACGGTGGTGGGTGGTGGTGGGGGAATAAAATTTGGATTCTGACAATCTTGTGCACAGAAATGGTTAGCATCGCTAAAATAAATGTACGTTGTACTTTACTGAAGCAAACAAAGTTAAAAGTCACTGCTTTTTTCTTTCCCTTTTACCCTACATCCCTGTCCTCTTCTTTACTTTTCCTTATTCTCTCATGATCTTTATTTCTATTTCCATTTTATACCATAATAAACGTTATTTTTTTTTTTTTAAATGCCATATTTTTGGGGTATAAGATGCACCTTTTCCCTCACACACAAGAGGCTCAAAATCTGGGAGCATTTTATACTCTGAATGTAGCTTTTTCAAAGCATTTTTCCAGCCCTAACGAGGTGCTAATGATCTTTCCAACTTGCAAGATTTTTTCATTCCTACTCCCTCAGATGTTTTTTTCCAGCTCTAAGTTTTTACAAGCTTGTTTTCATTGCTACGGTACTCCCTTCAAAAAAGTTTTTTTCACCCCTAACGAGGTGTTAACAATCTTCCAGGCTTTGCAGGATTTTTCCATTCCTACTCCCTCAGAAGTTTTTTTCCAGCCCTAAGTCTGTGCAGGCTTGTTTCATTGCTACTCCCTCCAAAGAAGACTTTTTTCAGCCCTAACTAGGGGATAAAATAATGTGCCAAAGTTCACCAGACTAAGGACTCTAGCTAGATGAATACCTGGTAGGTAGATTTTTTTTCTCCTCCTATTTTCCTCCTCCAAAACTAAGATGTGTCTTATACTCCAGTGCATCTTATACTCCAAAAATATGGTAACTGATGATAAGGCTGTACTAACTTCCATAGTTGTATACAAATTCCATAATGATTCCATTTGTAAGTGCCACTCTTTCTTTAACCTTCTTCAGAATATTGATTGATTATCAAAATGTTCCTTGCTGACCACATAGAAACATAGAAACATAGAAGACTGACGGCAGAAAAAGATCTCCTGGTCCGTCTAGTCTGCCCTTATACTATTTTCTGTATTTTATCTTAGGATGGATATATGTTTATCCCAGGCATGTTTAAATTCAGTTACTGTGGATTTACCTACCACGTCTGCTGGAAGTTTGTTCCAAGGATCTACTACTCTTTCAGTAAAATAATATTTTCTCATGTTGCTTTTGATCTTTCCCCCAACTAACTTCAGATTGTGTCCCCTTGTTCTTGTGTTCACTTTCCTATTAAAAACACTTCCCTCCTGGACCTTATTTAACCCTTTAATATATTTAAATGTTTCGATCATGTCCCCCCTTTTCCTTCTGTCCTCCAGACTATACAGATTGAGTTCATTAAGTCTTTCCTGATACGTTTTATGCTTAAGACCTTCCACCATTCTTGTAGTCCGTCTTTGGACCCGTTCAATTTTGTCAATATCTTTTTGTAGGTGAGGTCTCCAGAACTGAACACAGTATTCCAAATGTGGTCTCACCAGCATTCTATATAGTGGGATCATAATCTCCCTCTTCCTGCTTGTTATACCTCTAGCTATGCAGCCAAGCATCCTACTTGCTTTCCCTACTGCCTGACTGCACTGTTCACCCATTTTGAGACTGTCAGAAATCACTACCCCTAAATCCTTTTCTTCTGAAGTATTTGCTAACACAGAACTGCCAATACAATACTCAGATTGAGGATTCCTTTTCCCCAAGTGCATTATTTTACATTTGGAAACATTAAACTGCAGTTTCCATTGCTTTGACCATTTATCTAGTAAAGCTAAATCATTTACCATATTACAGATGCCTCCAGGAATATCAACCCTGTTGCACACTTTAGAGTCATCGGCAAATAGGCAAACCTTCCCTACCAAACCTTCCCCTATGTCACTCACAAACATATTAAAAAGAATAGGACCCAGAACAGACCCTTGTGGCACACCGCTTGTAACCCGACTCTGCTCAGAATACTCACCGTTAACAATAACTCTCTGATGTCTACGCTTCAGCCAGCTGCAAATCCATTGAACTATCCAGGGATTAAGTCCAATCTTCACTAATTTATCTATCAGCTCTTTATGTGGAACTGTATCAAAGGCTTTGCTGAAGTCCAGATAGGCAATATCCACGGCACCACCTACATCCAACACCTTTGTGACATAGTCAGAGAAATCAATGAGATTAGTCTGACATGATTTGCCTTCAGTAAAGCCATGCTGATTTGGGTCCAATAAGTTATTGTTTTTTAGGTGCTGATTTATCCTCTTTTTGAGTAGAGTCTCCATCATAGATCGATTCTCTCCAGGATGATGTCTCCCCAGCCTGGGGACTCTTCCAACGGTGCCCACATCCTTACATGTAGCTGAGTCTGTCCTTCAGAAGACTCATCCTCGTTTTTCTCTTTGGAATTCCAGGAAACAATGCTCTGCACCAGCTGACCTCTTCAGGGGACTACGAGCTACGCGTGGATCTCCGTGCCGGAGAGGAGTCCGTCTATGCCACCTATCAGAACTTCCGTGTGGATCCTCCAGCTGACCATTACCGCCTGCATCTGGGCAGCTACCAAGGCACAGCTGGTGAGCATAGCTTTGGAACTGTGTGCCAGGGTTCCAAGTAATACATCCACCACAATGAGAACTCCAAGGCAGGCATCTTTCTCAAAGAACAATTTATTGGGACATAGCATATTGAATTGAATTGAATTTATTAGATTTGTATGCCGCCCCTCTCCGAAGACTCGGGGTGGCTCACAACAAGACAGTAATACAATACAATACAAATATAACGTTAAAATTTAAACTAAATTAAAATACATGTATAAAAAACCCATTAACTACACAGTCATACACACTCGGTCCAGCTGACCAATATAGAGGTCAGAGAAAAGGGGGGGAGATTAATCCCCCCACGCCTGGCAGCAGAGACGAGTCTTTAGCATTTTGTGGAAGGCGAGGAGGTTAGGGGCAGTTCAAATCTCCAGGGGGAATTGATTCCAGAGGGCCGGGGCAGCCACAGAGAAGACTCTTCTCCTGGCTCCCACCGGATGACATTGTTTAGTCGACGGGACCTGGAGAAGGCCAACTCTGTGGGACCTAAACAGCCGCTGGGATTCATGCGGCAACAGGAGATCTCATAGGTATTCTGGTCCGATGCCATGTAGGGTTTTATAGGTCATTACCATCACTGTGAATTGTGACCGGAAACTGATCGGCAGCCAGTGCAAGCAGCAGAGTGTTGACGACACATGGGCATATTTGGGGAAGCCCGTGATAGCTCTCGCGGCCACATTCTGCACGATCTGAAGTTTCCGAACACTCTTCAAAGGTAGACCCATGTAGAGAGCATTGCAGTAGTCGAACCTCGAGGTGATGAGTGCATGAGCGACTGGGAGCAATGTCTCCCTGTCCAAATAGGGCCGCAACTGGTGCACTTGGCGAACCTGGGCAAATGCCCTCCTCGCCACAGCCAAAAGATTGTGTTCTAATGTTAGCTGTGGATCGAGGAGGATGCCCAAGTAATCAAATTCGCAGATGACACCAAGCTGGCAAGGGTAGCAACTCTGGACACTTTCAAGAGGAGATTGGACTGCCATTTGGCTGGGGTGCTTTAGGATTCCTGCTCAGGCAGGGGGTTGGACTTGATGACCTGCATGGTCCCTTTCAACTCTAACAATAAATAAATAAAAGTTGTGGAAATTCTCCGAGGGGGTCAATAATCCCCCCCAGGGTAATGGATGGACAGATGGAATTGTCCTTGGGAGGCAAAACCCACAGCCACTCCGCTTGTCAGGGCACAAACCTGGTGAAATCTGGCTCTAAACATCTCACTAAGCTTTGGAGATTGGATTCTACATAAGCCCTGAACTTTCCCCTACCCCCACCCCAACGGTTATTGGCCAAAAATCCAAAATGTCATCATGTGACTTGGGGAGTTGCAGCCATTATTACTCTGAAAATGGGTTGTAAGAAGTTCTTGGGAGGTCCATCATAACTTCGATCAATCGTAAATCAAGGACTACCTGTAAGCAGAAGGGATCCACATAGACAAGAAAGATCATTCTTGAGAGTTCTTTGTGGGCAGCCAAAAATTCAGGAGGGAGGACTATGGTTGTTTTCCACTCTCACTTTCCCATTTTTTTCTCTCACCCAGGCGATGCCTTAAGCTACCATTCAGGGAGTGTTTTCTCCACTCGGGACCGAGATCCAAACCGGGTCATCATCCCCTGTGCCATCTCTTACCGTGGGGCATGGTGGTATCGCAACTGCCACTACACCAACCTCAATGGGCTCTATGCTAACAACCGTGATCACCAGGTAACCCCCCAACGGGCAGGTAGAATGGAGCCAAAGACTTGGGGGGTGGAGGATGTAATGGTATGTGGGAAAGACCTTGGGAGACGGAGCGAAGAGACGCTGCCGAAGTAGCAATCAGATAAGAGACAACATAGCCCTCAGCTCAATAATGAGTCAGTTGCATCCGAGTTTTATGAAAACTGCAGTGTCTCGGGGTCATGTGATCCCCTTTTGCGACCTTCCGACAAGCAAAGTCAATGGGGGAGTCCAGATTCATTTAACAACCGTCTTGCTAACTTAATAACGGCAGTGATTCCCTTAACAACTGTGGCAAGAAAGGTCGTAAAATGGGGCAACATTTTCTGTTCTGTCGGGCTCTCTGGTAGAATCCTCCCAAAAATTCACAGGTACAAATTTCAGACACACACACGTTTGAAAATTCAAAACAATGTTCTTTATAATGAAAATTCACCTGAACTAAGCCCTCTTTTGGTATAGCAAAGAGCACTGTCTCCAAACAAACTGGTAATTTGTACAAGTCCCTTATCAGTCCTGTGATACTTAGCTTGCAGCTGTGAGGCAATTCACAGTCCTTCTTCTTTCACAAAGTGAAACACACTTTGCTCTGGTTTAGTTTCAAAGCTGGGGAAAATCAGCACACAAAAAGTCAAAGTCAGTAAAGCAGTCATGAAACACAAGGATCAGATAATCCTCCACAATGGCCAAACCCACAGGCTGCTCTTTATAGCAGCCTCACTAATTACCACAGCCCCACCCAACCACAGGTGGCCTCATTTTCTTTGATAATAATCTCTCAGTTGTTGCTGCCTATGCATCGCTCTCCGCATGCGTGGCTGTATCATTAACTCTTGTTCTGAATCCAAGGAGGAGCTAGATAATTGATCTCCTTCTGAGCTGTCTGCCACACTCTCCTCCTCCCTGTCACTCATGTCTTCTTGGTCAGAGGAGCCTTCATCATCAGATTCCACCGGGGGCAAAACAGGCCTGCAGCATGTGGATGTCTCCCCCCCATCCACAGTCCTTGGGGCAGGAACTGGGCCAGAACTATTTGCTTAACAAATGTTTCCCTCAGCAACAGAAATTTTGGGCTCCATTGTGGTCGTAAGTTAAGGACTACCCATATAAAACACTTTCACCTCAGTTTTTCTCTCTCTTTCACTGATCTCACTGATCTCTCTTTCACTGATATGGGGAGGAGTCTAGATTCGGCTTTGCATTTCTGTTAGTACTATGTACATAACTAGTTGGGTTTGGCAATATATAACACAAACCAACAATGTATGCTTACATGTAATAGAACACTATTGCTTTAAGGGCTAGTGCTATGGATTGCCAGAAGGGGGAGCTAGAAGCCTGACTCTCTCTCTTGGCAATTCTCTGCTATTTCTCTTTTGTCTTTGTGACAATGCTGTAGTAGGAACTGTGTGTTCAAACGATGGTTTATGTATTTGTTTGGGGGGTATAAATTATTTATTGTTTTTCACACCTTACAGAGATTCCAATTCACTTACCTCAAATTAAAATACAATACAATATAATATCAAATGCCAAATTCTTAATCAAATTTTTCTATTTGTAAGCCGAAAAAGTAGGGCTTATAGTTTTGTATATGTACAGTGATACCTCTACTTACGAACTGAATTCATTCCGTGACCAGGTTCTTAAGCAGAAAAATTTGTAAGAAGAAGCTATTTTTCCCAAAGGAATCAATGTAAAAGCAAATAATGCACGCAATTGGGGAAACCACAGGGAAGGTGGAGGCCCTGATTCCTCCCAGGAGATTCCTAGAGAGGCCCCAGGGAGGCTTCTCCATGCCTTTTCCAGCCCTGTTTCCTCCCAGGAGATTCCTAGAGAAGTCCCACAGATGCTTCTCACCATCTTTTCTGGCCCTGTTTCCTCCCAAGAGATTCCTAGAGAGGTCCCACGGAGGCTTCTCTCTGCCTTTTACGGTTACAGTTTCAAAGGCTCTGGTTTGTAAGTGGAAAATGGTTCTTGAGATAAGGCAAAAAAATCTTGAACACCCAGTTCTTATCTAGAAAAGTTCATAAGCAGAGGCGTTCTTAGGTAGAGGTACCACTGTATTGACCAATAGAAACAGAGAAACATAGAAGATTGATGGCACAAAAAGACCTCATGGTCCATCTAGTCTGCCCTTATACTATTTCCTGTATTTTATCTTAGGATGGATAAAATACGTTTAAATTCAGTTACTGTGGATTTATCAACCACGTCTGCTGGAAGTTTGTTCCTTGTAGCTGCCATAGCATGTTAGGATAGGATTTGATATCTGGACTTCTAACAACAAATGCCTCATACACTCTGACTTCATTAGCCAAAACAGGACTGTACATAAAGGTCACATAGTGAGTCTGCATTTCTGGTAAAATCTGCTTAGGAAGTGACTGGCCATAAAACGGTTCAAAGCAACTCTCCTCGAATAACAAGAATGTAAACAGGATGAAGGCTGTGATAAAAGACCTTGCTTTATGGTAAACAGGAGATAGCCGTATTAACAACAAAGGGGCCCAGGAAATTGGCCATGAGAGACATTTGTTCAGTAGAAACTAGTTACGTGCCATATGGAGATGGGAAGGACTCGGAAGTTGTGTCATATCTTAGAGTTAGGTTATTGGATGTTTGTATATCACTTGACATGTACGTATAATCTATCCCATTTGCATATGCCCCCCAATAAAAGGAGGTGCACAGCTCAATACTGTGTCATTTCACCCAGAGAGAAATGTGTCCAAGTTTTCTTTCTAGGATTTACGTTTGTGAGTGACTCCACACGGCTGGGTTGCTTTAAGTCCCTTTGAAGACCTCGTTCCTTTCAGGGACTTTGCAGCACCTCAGTTCCTCATATTCTGATTTAACAGGACTGTTCTTGACTGAGATATTTGCCAAAGTAACTATATTTTATACATTTAATGTATCTGAATTGTATTACTGAATTATTACTAGTGTCTCTGAGCTACCAGCTGGGTATCTGCTAGACGTCCACGTTTCCTCTGTGTACATGTATCTTTGACTACTCAGAGATTACTCTGCGCACTCCTTAACAATTTCTCTCTCTCTCTCCTCCATTCCAGGGCGTCAACTGGTTCAACTGGAAAGGATTCGAGTTTTCCATTCCTTTCACCGAGATGAAACTGAGGCCCAGCAGCTTCCACCTGTTGCAGCGGTCCTGAGCGGGACACGGGATGGACTAACGGGGAGAGAGAGAGAGAGAGCGCGGTGGAGGCGAAAGCAGCAACAACGGCGGAAAATCCCAGCCATGACCCCTATTGCAACAGGAATACCTCAGCTCTGGCCTTGATTTTGCTTTTTTTCAGCCCATTCTGAGAAAAAAAGAGGAATGCATTGAAACCAAAGAGGAGGGAGAAAACCCACCTTTGGAGACCTGAGAAAACCCACTTCAGTCAAAAAGGAGAGAGAGATAGAGGTTGAGAGGATGAAAACAATTCATCTGAACATAGGTAGTCCTCAACGTACAACTACAACTGGGAGCAGGATTTTTATGACTAAGCAAGGTGATTGTTGAGTCACGGCCAATTTTATCACGGTTATTCAATGAATCAAAGCGAATTGCGAGGTCGTTAAGCAAATCTGGCTCACCCCATGGACTTTTCTTGTCGGAAAGCCACAAATGGGAATCTCGAGATCCTGCAGCCGTCAGTCATAGACACAAGCCAGTTGGTTCAAAACACCCAGTTTTGATTCCCATGGGAGGACTGGCTGTCAATCCTTTTTTTTTTTCAGCGGTGTTGTCGTTTTGAATGGTCACTAAACAAATGGTTGTAAGTTGAGGACTACCTGTGATTTTGTATTTTTATTTTGTTTCAAAAGAGCCAAGAAGTCAGATCTGTTGGCAAAACATCAGCCAACAAAACCCGAATCCTTTCCCGTCTCTTAGTTCTGGTTCGGGGAATCAATGACTTTGCAATGACAGTGAAGTTCTGATTCTGACCCAAAATCTCTCCTCCATGACCCCTTTTGCTTCTCGTCAGTTCACCTGCTAAAGACTTTTCCCTTCCCTCTCTAGCCTCATTCCCAACCCAGGCTCCATTTTCCTCCTCTTGCGAATGCCATTCAAAATGGAGTTAAAGTCATAAGTATGTTGGTGATAAAAGCACTTCTAATGTTGGTTTGATTTTCTTTTCATTCCTTTTCCTCCCTGATGAAACCTGGTGAACTCAAGCCACAGACTGTTCTCCCATCCGTAACCTTTTTGACTTTCGCTCTGAAAACTTTCCCACCTATGCGTAAATGATTAGTACTGAAAGGCACTGGTGTGAACCAAACTGGGGGGGAAAAATTGCAGGGTGGAAAAAGAACTGGAGAAAATTGGAAAAATCTCCAATTCATTCTTGTCCTCACAATAATAATAATAATAATAATAATAATAATAATAATAATAATAATAATACCCTGAAAAATAAACAGGCCAGTTCCTAAATTATGTACCCTTCCTCTCATGTATAAGAGATTTCAGGGACCAAACTGGGATTAATTCTCTCTTAAAAGCTGAGTTTATGATTCTATAAACCTTTTCAAGAAATTCCAGCACACAGAAATCTAGCATTTTACAGTGATGAGAGTAAATTATTTTCTCTTCGTTCTAAACGTTCTCTAACAGTAAAGGATTTGTTTAAAAAGCCTGGCCCAAATCCAAGTAGGCTCTTTCAGAAAATAAGAGCAATTTTCTGCCTCTTAGCAGTACATAAAACCTTCTGATTGGGCATTTTATAGGTGGATAATTGTATTTTGAAACTTTATAATTGTAAGATATAAAGGTATTTGGTATTGCAGTGGTTCTTAAACTGGGGACAGTTACCCCCAAGCTGGTAATTTGGGCATATTCCAGGGTTTTAATGAAATAATATGTAAATTCTGTTTGAGAGTAATGGATCCAATTTGGGACTGCTACCTGGTGAGACACTTATGTAAAACAACAGTCAGGTCTTTTCTGGGGACCATGACATTATTCAAAGAATAGGAAAAGTGTCATTTGAGCCAAACGTTTGAAGAACCACTGTTCCTTTCCTAATGTGATGCCTTTGTGGGTTGGATTAAGTCCATCCAGTATTAAAGAGAGATATGGGTGATATAACTGGAGTTAGAGAAGAGCTGAGGTGAATGTCAGGATTAGCCAGAACATTCAGGCTAAAATCAAAGAGAGGCAAATGCAATCCAGATGTGGGAGTGACTTCCCAGTTTGATTTTCTAAACATCTTGTTCACTTCTTGACTCTCTTTAAGCGAACCAGACAGACTTCCTTGGAAAGATTAAAAGAGATCAAAATGAGGCATTAGGAGCATACTTTTTAATGATTAATTTATTAATAAGCTAGCACAAACAACAGACTTCAAAAACACAAGTCCCAGATTTGTTTAAAAGTCGAATGCCAATAATCCTGATTGTACTGATAGAAGATAATGTTTGTCGTTCAGGATTGAACTGTGGGGTCTTTGATGATTGGTTGTTTTATTGCAGCGGTTTCATTACCAAATTAGGTAGCACCAACTAGCGTTGATTACTTAGTTTAGATTACCTAGTTTAGTTTACTTAGAAGATTGCCTAGTTTGCTAATGAAACATCTGTAAGAAAACAGCACCAAGAACTCCAGAGTCCTAACTGCACCCAGACAGTGCTAAGATTATACACTTGCAAAGTGGAACAGCGGGAGATGCTAATAAAATCCTAATTTCCGTGATTTTTTCCCTTTCTCAAATAGTTTTAGCTAATCAGACTTCCCTCCAGTCTTCCCAAACCACTGATTACATCACCGAGTATTCTTTTGCTTCTCTCGAAATGTGGAAATGTTACAGTTGGTCCAGAAGTTTAGACTGGCATTCTAGTCCACCTATCAAGTCCTAGCCCAGGTCCTTGGGAAGGAGTCGATAGGTGGATTTAAAAAGCCGGATTGAGTCTATAAACATCGGGTGGACTGTGCAACCAACCACCATTCCGCTGCCATCTGATCACAAGGCGCAGCTGAAGGCGAATGTTAAAGGGACGGTCTCCAAGACAGCAATGCAAGGAGGACAGAAAACCTGGAGAGCAGACCATGGGATTTGAAGGAGAGTTTGATCTGTGACCCAAGCAAGGCCTTTAATCTGTCCATCATCCTCCACAAGCCCAGTTTCATGTGGCTTATACAGTACCTTTTGGGTCTCATATTTGTGACTTTAAAAATATATATATATATATATTTTACAATATAAACCTTGGGCAAATGTTTTTGTTCGAACTGAGTAAAGATGAGGCAAGCAGATTTTTTATCAATTTGGTTCAATACGATGTGGGAATGGTGCTTCTCTGGGACTATGATAATTGTCCAGAGAAGCCACTTGGTATTAGAAGCAGGTGGAAGATTTCATAAGAAAGTTTTTTTTTTCTTCTTCTTCTTCTTCTTACCAGACATTAAAGGGATGTTGAAGGGCTCTCTTACAACTTGAGGCAGAGCAGGAAATTTGCACAGATTGGGTGGGAGGGAAAGGCAAGCTGTAAAGTATTGTTTCTTTATAAAGTGGAGGGGGGGATAAAACTCTTTTATAAAAGAAGTGCTTGGGGGAAAAGTTATTTTTAGTGCTTGGGGGAAAAGTTATTTTTAGTGCTTGGGGGAAAAGTTATTTTTAGACGTGGGGAAAAGATAATGTTTAAAATAAAAATCAAATATTAAAAAAAGAAAGGACTAGTGCCGTTCTTTAAACTTTGGTTTGGTTGTTTTTTTTTAAGGGCCACTTAGATAGGAAACAACTTAAAATTGGTCGCTGCTTTACAACTGAATACATAAGAACATAAGAAGAGCCATGCGGAATCAGGCCAAAGCCCATCGAGTCCAGCATTCTGTGTCACACAGTGGCCCACCAATTGTACATGGGGATCTTGAGCAGAAAGAGAAGCAAAACCCTCCCTTTCCCTTGACCCCCAACAAATGGTACTCGAGGTCCGACTACTGCAACGCTCTCTACATGGGGCTACCTTTGAAAAGTATTCGGAAACTTTAGATCGTGCAGAATGCGGCTGTGAGAGCAATCATGGGCTTTCCCAAAAATGCCCATGTTTCGTCATCACTCCGCAGCCTGCACTGGCTGCCGATCAGTTTCAGGTCACAATTCAAAGTGTTGGTTATGACCTATAAAGCCTACATGGCATCGGACCAGAATACCTCCGGGACTGCCTGCTGCCGCACGAATCCCAGCGACCGATTAGGTCCTACAGAGTTGGCCTTCTCCGGGTCCCGTTGATGAAACAATGCCGTCTGCCGGGACCCGGGGAAGAGCCTTTAATGGCTTCCAGAATGTCTCTAGGATGGAAAGTCATATGGATCGGTTTTCTTTCATTACCATGATAATTGCAAATTATTATTAAATGTGGCTATTGGGATTGACATTGATTGATTGATTGATTGATTGATTGATTGGATTTGTATTGCTCTCTTTCTCTTCCCCCCCCCCTCTTTCTTTCTCTCTCTCTCGCTCATGTCAGAAGCACCAACGTGCTTCCAGGTTGAAAGGCATATCTGGTGACATCGCCGTTGCCCAGGGGGATGCCCAGTTGAGGACTCCTTCCATGTCCCCAGCAGGAGCTGGAGCAAATGATGGGAGCTCAAGCTTGCCATATAGCAGCACTTGGGTCTCGAACACGGGCTTCCTAACCTCCATCCTAGCATCCTGACCATTTAAGCCACTGTGTCCCTATCAGGACACTGCTAAAAATGAAGACCTCCTGTAGTTTAAACCTATCCTAAAATCCATCCCTGAATGGTTACATTGCTGAAAGTTGAGAACATTTTTTAATGTACACTGAGAGCATATGCACCAATGACAAATTCCTTATAACACACTGGGGCCAATAAAGAATTCTATTCTATTCTACTCTATTCCATCCCATCCCATCCTCTATTCTATTCTATTCCATCCCATCCTCTATTCTATTCTATTCTATTTCATCCCATCCCATCCTCTATTCTATTCTATTCCATCCCATCCCATCCCATCCTCTATTCTATTCTATTCTATTCCATCCCATCCCATCCTCTATTCTATTCTATTTCATCCCATCCCATCCTCTATTCTATTCTATTCCACCCCACCCCACCCCATCCTCTATTCTATTCTATTCCATTCCATCCCACCCCACCCCATCCCATCCTCTATTCTATTCTATTCCGTTCTGTTCCATCCCATCCGCTATTCCTATTCTATTCTAATTCTATTCCATTCCATTCCATTCCATAACTAAACTTGCCAAGAGAAATAAGGGAGGGGGAGTAAGGATCTTGATGGGAGTTGCAGAGGGGTAACTCTTTTGAGTAATGTTTTCAGGAACTAGAAGTTCCTTTGATTAATGTTTCCAGCTCTTTGAAATAACAAAGCAAGTTCTTCATGAGGAAAGTAGAGTCTGATAAGAACTGGTTCAAACCTATCAAGTACAAGGATTGCACATAGATTTGAAATTTAGTTACTGACAAACTCATTACAGTGGTACCTCATAATACAAACTTAATTGGTTCCAGGAGGAGGTTCGTAAGGTGAAAAGTTCGTAAGACGGAAACAATGTTTCCCATAGGAATCAATGTAAAAGCAAATAATGCCTGCAAATCCTTCAGGAAAATCCCAAACTTTAGAAGGGAGGCGAACAGAGGGCAGGGAGGAGCAGCTAAAGGGGGCGGGTGGAAGAAGCAAGGCTAGGCTAAAGGGTGAGTGGGAAGGAAGGAAGGCAAGGGGGGCGCCTCTCCCTTTTCTTTCTTCAAAAGACACCCTTTCAGTGCCTCTGCAAGCAGGCTGTTCTTTGCAAAGTCTTTCCCCCTCCAAGCCGCCCCTCCCTTTTCTTTCTTCAAAAAAGAGGAAAAAAGAAACCCCTTCATCCCAGCAGCAGCAGCTTGGGTTCATAAGGTGAAAATAGTTCGGAAGAAGAGGCAAAAAAATCTTAAACACCAGGTTCGTATCTCGAAAAGTTCGTTAGAAGAGGCGTTCGTAAGATGAGGTACCACTGTATAATAATGTGGGGAACAAGCAGCGGTGGGTTGCTCCCAGTCCTGCAAACTAGTAGCGGCAGTGGCAGGAGGCTTTGCCCAACCGCCTGGGATGTTTCCGTTCATGCACGAGCGAACCGGTAGCAACGGGATTTAGAACCCACTACTGGAAACAGGCCTCCATAACATGACAGTGAGCATTAATAAGATCATACTAACAGGAAGCAGGTGAACAATTTCCATTTCCTGGCCAGCAGGAAGGGTGGGAAAGTCTTCAGTTTTCAGGCTCTGGGGTCCTCACCCAGGGTACCAGCCTCACCCGGAAGGGCTTGCAATGAATAAGGAACCGAAATGACCCTCTGAGGTCAGGAAGGCATCCGGCTGACGCAGGCAAGAGTTGAAAATCTCGAAGGACGTAAGCAAGGAAGAGGAACGACTCCATGCGAGCTAGGGTTTCCCCCAGGCATACTCGCGCCCCACAGCTGAATGGCACCAGATTCCGCCGGGCCTCAACAGAGGCGTCACCTTCCAGGAATCTCTCTGGACAGAAGTAAGAAATCAGTCAGCTTAACAAGGACAGGCAGTTTGGTCTAGTAGTGAAGGCCCCAGAATGGAAACCAGGAGATTGCTAGTTCTAATCCAGCTTTTAGGAATGAAAACCCACCGGGAAACTTTAAGCCTTTCACTCTCCCTCAGCTCCAAACCACTTTACAGGTTTGCGTTGTGTGGAAAACAAGAGGAGGAAGGAATATTGAATGTGTTCATCACTTTGAGTTATGTATAAGAAAAGTAATAAAGGCTGGCCAATAAATAAATAGATAGATAGATAAATAAATAAAATAGATAAATTAATTAAATAAATTGATAAATTAATAAATAAATAAATAAACAAATAAAATAGATAAATTAAATAAAT
The DNA here is from genome assembly GCF_031021105.1 of Erythrolamprus reginae. Taxonomy (NCBI): domain Eukaryota; kingdom Metazoa; phylum Chordata; class Lepidosauria; order Squamata; family Dipsadidae; genus Erythrolamprus; species Erythrolamprus reginae. The sequence goes on along the minus strand of NC_091951.1, from coordinate 27,382,057 downwards.
TGATAAATTAATAAATAAATAAATTAAATAGATAAATTAAATAAATTGATAAATTAATAAATTAATAAATAAATAAATATGATAGAGAGGTAGAAAGATAGATGGGAGGGAGGGAGGGAGGGATGCAGGGATGCAGGCATGCAGGGATGCAGGGTTGGGCTACTGCCCAGACCGGGGGGGGGGGGATGCAGTAGGGTAGCGAAAATGGAGCTCCACCCCAGAGCACCCAATTTGCACTGAAAGATGTTGAAAGAAAATGCAGGGTGTCCTGCATAAGCCACGCCCACAATGTGGTAGTCATAATTTGGTAGCCCTTCACTGGATGGATGGATGGATGATAGATGACAAATAAAGAGATAGATAGATGATAGACAGGCAGGCAGGCAGACAGACAGATAGATGATAGGTAGGTAGACAGACATGATAGAGGAGAGAGAGATAGAGATGATAGACAGAGAGACAGACTGATAGAGATAGATGATAGAGAGATGATAGACAGGAATACTGACAGGTAGGTAGATAGACAGACATGATAGTGATTAGATGGATGGATAGATGGATGGATGGATGGGTAGGTAGATGATAGACAGACAGATGACAGGTAGGTAGCTAGACAGACGTGATAGAGATTAGATAGATAGATAGATAGATGATAGATATATAGATAGATAGATAGATAGATAGATAGATAGATAGATAGATAGATAGATAGATGATAGATAGATAGATAGATAGATAGATAGATAGATGATAATGATAGATAGATAGATGATAGATAGATAGATAGATAGATAGATGATAGATAGATAGATAGATGATAGATAGATAGAGAGATAGATGATAGATAGATAGATAGATAGATGATAGATAGATAGATAGATAGATGATAGATAGATAGATAGATAGATGATAGATAGATAGATAGATATATAGATAGATAGATAGATGATGATAGATAGATAGATAGATAGATAGATAGATAGATGATAATGATAGATAGATAGATAGATAGATAGATAGGATAGATAGATAGATAGATAGATAAGATAGATAGATAGATAGATAGATAGATAGATAGATAGATAAGATAGATAGATAGATAGATAGATAGGATAGATAGATAGATAAGATAGATAGATAGATAGATAGATAGATAGATAGATAGATAGATAGATAGATAGATAGATAGATAGATAGATAGATAGATAGATAGATAGATAATAGGAAGAAAATAAATCCTTTCCCATATCTTAAAGTTTTCATGGTTGGGAAACACTGGGTTAAAGGCTTGGGTGGGACAAAACAAACAAATAAACAAGGCAGAAATAAACCATGCTTTCCATTCAAACCCCACAAATGCTTAACTGCAATCAATAGATCAATATAAAATCAAGCAATTTGGGACTTTATTCCTGTAATCTCACTAGGTAAAGGTTAAGGAATCCCTGTGGGTTTGACTCTGCTAGTTGTTGCTGTCTATAGGGTTGGCTCATCTCTGTATGAAGGGCGTTGAGCCAGCGCTGGCTGAAGACATTTCCATGCTAAGTTCGGCAGGAGCTGGGGTGAGGATGGGAGTCATCCTGTCTTGTTGGCACTTGGGTCTCAAACAGGGGCTGTCAGCTTTCCAGTCAACAAGCCCATTGTCTTAACCACTGAGCCACAGCACCGCCCCATGAGCCAGAGTGGCGCAGCAGGTAGAGTGCTGTACTGCAGGCCACTGAAGCTGACCTGTAGATCTGAAGGTCAGCGGTTCAAATCTCATCACTGGCTCAAGGTTGACTCAGCCTTCCATCCTCCGGGACCGCCTTCTGCCGCACGAATCCCAGCGACCAATTAGGTCCCACAGAGTTGGCCTTCTCCGGGTCCCGTCAACTAAACAATGTCGTTTGGCAGGACCCAGGGGAAGAGCCTTCTCTGTGGCGGCCCCAGCCCTCTGGAACCAACTCCCCCCCAGAGATTAGAATAGCTCCCACCCTTCTTGCCTTTCGCAAGTTTCTTAAAACCCACCTGTGTCGTCAGGCATGGGGGAATTAAGATATTCTTTCCCCCGTGGCTTCCACAATTTATGTATGGTACGTTTGTATGTATGATTGGTTTTAAATTAAGGGTTTTTAGTTTTTAGTATTGGATTGTCGCACGTTGTTTTTATTACTGTTGTTAGCCGTCCCGAGTCTACGGAGAGGGGCGGCATACAAATCCAATAAAATGAAATGAAATGAAGTCCTTCCGAGGTGGGTAAAATGAGGACCCTGATTTTGGGGGCAATAGGCTGGCTCTGTTTAAAAAGTGCTATTGCTAACATGTTGTAAGCCGCCCTGAATCTAAGGAGAAGGGCGGCATAAAAATCGAATGAATGAATGAATGAATGAATGAATGAATGAATGAATGAATGAATGAATGAATGAATGAATGAATGTTTTGATCTTGCTTGGTCAAAACAACTTGAACATGGCTTAGTATGTCTCTCACTATTTGCACATCTGTCTCTCATCATTTGCACATCTGTCTCTCACCATTTGCACATCTAAAACATCTAAAACATCCTAAAATTCACACTGACGTCTTCCCAAGCTATCTCTCTTAACTGCCTGAAGCTATGGTTTTCTGAAACGTACTGTACTTTACTGATTAGTGCACAATAAGCTGTACTGACACAACACACAAGCCAGTATTTGTCAACATGGCAACTTTAAGACAGGTGGTCCTCAACCAGAGGTGGGTCTCTACTGGTGCGATCCAGTGCACCACTCCATAGTGGCCCACCAATTGCGCAATTTGTGCATGATGGGCCGGTTGCTGTCTTTGTCAGTCTATACACAGTGCCATATTTTCCCCTAATTTTCGGCCATTTTTTTTGCTTTCTGAACATGCACAGAAAAAAAGTGTCCCTCTACGCCTCTGTGGAAGCAAAATTGTGCGAGGGAAACATCATGATGCGCACACAGCACACCGGTAGGAAAGTAAGAGGAACCCACCCCTGTCCTTAACATGCTGGCCTGGGGCATTCTTGGAAAGTCCATCTGTCTTAAAATTGCCAAGGTTGAGAGGTACTGCACTAACCCAAAGCCAGGCAAACTTCATTGTGCTTAATGTGATGTATAAACTCAGTCTTCCCCACTCTCTCTCTCTCTTTCATTCTTTCTTCCTCTTTCTCTCTCTCTCTCTCTCTCACACACACACACACACAAACATACACACTTGCAAATAAGAATACCTGGCCTAAACTCCAGCGGGCAGGGCCACTTGGCCTCATCATGATGGGCTCCATAGAGGTTGGGAATGACGGTTGTGCCCTTAGGGATGGAGAAACCAGACAGGCTTGGGAGAGGGGATGAGGAAAAAAGAGAAGACAACAATTATATCGACAAGGCTTCAGCGATGTAATTTGTTCCTCTTGCTTGCCCTGAGATTATGAGGGTAGTAAAAATGTTGATAGCCCATCACTGATGCAACCAGGCTGCTAGCGGAGGCAATGGGGAACCCTTGCCTTGGGGAAACATGGCTTGAAACCCGTTACCTGGTGTTACGGATGGCCATGTGGGGCAGAGCTAGGGGTGCTGATGGACGCAAGCGCAAAGTCTCCCAGATGGTGGCTCGGAGGTAAGGCAGCTGCTCCTGATCGCTGTAGGTCGGATCATGGTGGGATCCAACAACGGTGGTTAACTCTTGGTGGATCTGCTCTTGAATCTGGAGAGGCAGAAAAAAGAGAAAGAAAAAAACATTGGGGAGAAGAAAGAAGACAGTATAGCCATAAATGACCATTTGTTCAGCGACATAATTTATGACAGTGTTGAAGTTGCAATCTTTGCGACATACACACACACACATCACATGACCAAAGTTCAGGTGCTTGGCAGCTCACCCACATTTACAACAGTAGTCTGTGCTTCAACCTGCCCCACTCCCAAACTGGCTTATCTACTCACCCAATCCTTCCTTCCTTCCTTTCTTTCTTTCCTTCCTTCCTTCCTTCCTTCCTTCTTTCTTTCTTTCCTTCCTTCCTTTCCTTCTTTCTTCTTTCCTTCCTTCCTTTCCTTCCTTCCTTCCTTCCTTTCCTTCTTTCTTTCTTTCTTTCCTTCCTTCTGTCCTTCCTTCCTTCCTTTCCTTCTTTTTTCTTTTCTTTCCTTCCTTCCTTCCTTCCTTCCTTTCCTTCTTTCTTCTTTCTTTCCTTCCTTCCTTTCCTTTCCTTCTTTCCTTGCTTCCTTCCTTCCTTCCTTCCATTCTTTCTTTGCATATAGATTTATATATCGCTTCACAGTGCTTTACAGCCTTCTCTAAGCAGTTTACAGAGAGTAAGCCTATTACCCCCAATAATCTGGGTCTTCATTTTACCGACCTTGGAAAGATGGAAGGCTGAGCCAATTTTGAGCCTACTGAGATTTGATCTGCCAAATTGCTGGCAGAAGGTGACCAGCAGAAGTAGCATGCAGTACTGCACTCTAGCCACTGTGCCAACAAGGATCCATTTTGACCACCTGTCCTCCATCACCTACCCCTCCCTCCCCACCTGACCTTTGCCATTTGGTGGCGCAGTGGTTAAAGTTCATATTGCAGGCTAACACTGCCCTCAGCCTGGAGTTTGATCCTGACCAGGCTCAAAGTTGACGCAACCTTCCATCCTTCCGAGAGAAATTCCACCCACCCCAAATCCCAACCCCAGCAGCAGTGGCACCAAGGGCAAAGTGGAAGCAGCCTGAGACTGCTGGCAGGGAAGTTCTTGACTTATGACCACAATTGAGCCCAAAATTTATTTCGGTAAGCAAGAAGTTGCAATAAAGCTTTGGAGAGGATGACTTTTGCAAGAAGCCCTCCGTTTATGAAGAGTGATATAGAGGCAGTCCTGAACTTATGCCCCCCCTCACTTGAGCCCAAAATTTCTGTTCTTAAGTGAGACAGTTATTAAGTGACTATTGCTCCATTTTGCGACCTTTCTTGCCTTGTTTTTATTTATTTGTCTGTCTGTCTGTCTGTCTGTCTGTCTGTCTATCTATGTATGTATGTATGTATGTATGTATGTATGTATGTATGTATGTATGTATGTATTTATTTATTTATTTATTTATTTATTTATTTATTTGATTTGTATGCCGCCCCTCTCCGTAGACTCGGTGCGGCTAACAACAATGATAAAAAAACAGCATGTAACAATCCAATTAATAAAACAACTAAAAACCCTTATTATAAAACCAAACATACACACAGACATACCATGCATAACTTGTAATGGCCTAGGGGGAAGGAATATCTCAACACCCCCATGCCTGGTGGCATAAGTGAGTCTTGCGTAGTTTACGAAAGACAGGGAGGGTGGGGGCAGTCCTAATCTCTGGGAGGAGTTGGTTCCAGAGGGCTGGGCCGCCATAGAGAAGGCTCTTCCCCTGGGGCCCGCCAAATGACATTGTTTGGTCGACGGGACCCGGAGACCTTATTGGCCGCTGGATTCGTGCGGTAGAAGGCGGTTCCGGATGTATTCTGGTCCAATGCCTTTAAAGGTCATTACAGTACTAACACTTTGAATTGTGACCGGAAACCGATCGGCAGCCAGTGCAGGCCACGGAGTGTTGCAGAAACGTGGGCGAATCTAGGGAGCCCCACGACGGCTCTCACAGCCACGTTCTGCACAATCTGAAGTTATAACGTAGTTTGTAAACAAATCTGGCTTCTCCCTTGACTTTGCTTGTGAGAAGGTCGCAAAAGAGGATTATCTGACCCTGAGAAACCTATCATAAATACGTGCCAGTTAGCAAGCATCTGAATTTTGATCACAGGGAGGCTTCAACAGTCCTAAGGGGTGAAAAACAGTCATAAATCACATTTTTTTCAATGCCTGTTGTATAGTAACCTCGTAGTCAAGGACTATCTAATGGTATGCAAGAAAGACCTTGAGAGACAGGACAAAGAAATACTGCCCTAGGTGTCAAAGGTGTCAGGCTCGATTTCATTGTGGGCCAGTTTTTTTCGTAACCTTGGGGGGCCAAGGCCGGTGTGGCCAGTTTGAAGTAACTCATGTCAGGGGTGCCCTGTGGGGGTCTTAATGCTCTGCAGTGAAAATGGGCTCCTGAGCTCCATTTTCAGCTGCGATGGGTATTGGGTTCCCCCCCAGTATGCATGAGGATGCCACACCAGTAGTCAAACTGGACAGGGGGTGGGCAGCAGGCAGGACGGGGTGGAACACAGTTTCACCGGCGGAAATGAAGCTGTGTGCCCAGCTCCAACTGACTACACCAAAATGATTAGTGGACTTGAAACCAAGACTTACGAAGAGAGATTGCGGGAACTGGGCATGGATAGCCTTGAGGAAAGGAGGGCCAGAGAGGACATGATAGCTGTATACAAGTATATGAGGGGTTGCCACAGAGAGGAGGGAGCCACTCTATTCTCCAGGGCACCGGAAGGCCGGACGAGGAACAACGGCTGGAAGCTGACCAAGGAGAGATTCAACCTAGAAGTAAGGAAGAACTTCCTGATGGTCAGAGCGATCAACCAGTGGAACAACCTGCCTGCGGAGGTTGTGAACTCCCCAACTCTGGACACTTTCAAGAGGAGATTGGACTGCCATTTGGCTGCGGTGCTCTAGGATTCCTGCTCAGGCAGGGGGTTGGACTTGATGACCTGCATGGTTCCTTTCAACTCTAACAATAAATAGATAGATAGATAGATAGATAGATAGATAGATAGATAGATAGATAGATAGATAGATAGATAGATATAGTGTTGTGGTTCCGTCTGAGGCCCCTCAGGGAACGGCTGATCTTCTGTCGGTTTCCAGCTCAGAGGGAGAGGATGAGGAACAGGAGGTGCAGGCAGACGAGGAGGAGGAATCCCAGGCTGAAGGAGAGGGAGGACAGCCAGAGTCCCCCAGAGGGAGCTCTCCCCAGCAAGCAGCCTGGATTCCTTAGAGGAAAATGCACAAGCCATAATTGATCTGCGACAGAGAAGAGCTACACAGCGAAGGGACCAATTGGCTAGGTACTTTCAGCATTAAAGAGGCAACAGCTGGGTTTGGTGTGGTGCTCTTTGGAAAGGCTAAAAGGCAGACCCACCCTTCCTGGCTTGTGGAGTTTTATCTTTGAGAGTCTTGGGACCTAGCTGTGAACTTTGGCGTCTTGGAATCCTGGTTTGTGCCTTTGACTACCGAAACCTTGGGGTGGGTGTGCCAGCAAGAAGCTTGCTGTATTGTCTGGACATCAGGACTCTGCTGTAAAGTATTATAGCCTGTCTGTTGGGAAGAACAGGTTTTCCTCTGTGTTTATTTTTTCCAGCTATAAAAGTACTTTTGCTTTTACCAGAGTGTCTGGCTGTTTTTTCCAGTTGGTGTTGAGGTCTGGGAGAACCCAGACAGAACAGATAGATAGACAGACAGACAGACAGACAGACAGACAGACAAACAAACAAACAAACAAACAAACAAATATCCCCCCCTCCCATCCTCTTCCTCCTCCTCGGAAGCGGCAGGAAGACCAGCATTGTGAGCAGCCCCGAGTCTTTGGAGAGGGGCGGCATACAAATCTAATAAACTATAACTAACTGGCAGGAGTTTCAGGGGGCCCATTTCCTCCCCCCTCTTTTCTCAACAGCTGATAGGCAGCCATTCACTTAGCTACCTAGCCTGAGGCAGGGGGCGACCCAGGAAGGAGAGTGCGGGAAACACGAAGCAAATTGTCACCCCAGAAAGCGACA